>NW_022589745.1:5311053-5435825 GCF_004348235.1 Phoca vitulina | reverse complement strand
TGTATCTGCTGGGTGGTGCATATATGCATGCATGAGGGCCGGCTCCCCAGGGAAGCCGAGTCCGGCCGGCGCTGGCTACTTCGCCCTCTCAGGGTGTCTGGGCTTTCTCCACCACCCGCGCCCCTGGTCCTCCCTCGGTCCCTGCTCGCCCCGGGCAGCAGCACAGTCAGACGCTGTGCTGTGTGAGACGCAGAATTTCCCTGAGAAAACGGAACTGGCCCTTGAACTGAGCAGGGGAATCGTGGAATCCTTGGTGGAAAGAAAGCAGGTTCTGCCACCTTTGATTACACTGGGAGTGAAGCACAATTCTCCCAGATTGCAACTGAATTTGATTCCAGGGGCCCGTTATGAAGAAAGATCTTGTTTTCAAATACCTGTCCTTCAACTTGGAGGTCACTGGACTTTTTCTATCAATGGACAGTAACTGTTTGAGGTTTTGTGAGCCGCAGGGTTTCTGAAGTAGTTGTTCAGCTTTACCCAGACATGCAAAGGCAACCCCAGAGAATGCATGAAGCAGTGGGAGAAGCACTGTTCCCCTAAGACTTCATTTACAAAAGCCGTCCCCCAGCTGGATTTGGCCTGTGACTCTAATTTGTCTACCCCTCCTTTAATCAACACCACATATTGAGTAAATGCCTACATTTTCTGGGCCCTACAGAGACAGTGATGACCTCAAACACAGAATCATTGCCCCAGTAGAGTGTATATTTATGGGGCAGAAAAACCAAAACTCCTAAGTAATTAGGCAATAAATGACAGGTTGCAAAGTGTGCTCTACAGAAAAGCAAAGCTGGGTAAGTGACAGTCTTAACATTTATTCAGGCTCTTTAAGTTCCAACCTTGCATTCAACCCCGTGAGGACAGGGACCTAGAACATCTAATTTATTTTTCTGTTCCCTGCATCTTGTGTAGTATTTGCTCATGATCACTTCCTGAAACTGGCCTGTGCAACTAGATAAGAGAAAGAAACCAATGACATAACACTTTGAAAGCAGACAATAAAAGTGCCTATTTGTGGATGAGGTGCTTATATTCCTATATGAAAAGTGTGCTTATATTCCTATATGAAAAATACCACAAACAGTAAGAAAATTCAGTTAATGCAGGGTGTATACACAATATAGAATGAAAAGGGGGGTTATTACAGCTTCCATTTTTAAATATATCTGTTTACATGTACACACACACACACACACACACACACACACAGTGGAAGAAATAAAGCCCATGAACAAAAACAACAAAACAACTTAAGAATAAACTTAGGATATATATGACCTACAACAAGAACATTTAAAAATATTTCTAAGGTAAGGATCAGGAAAATACAAGATGTGACAAATAGAAATGAATATTATATTTTTGATTAAGAAGGCTCATCATTATAAAGATATGAAAATTCCCAAGGACAAATGGTTCATTTAATGTAAATATAAATCCCTTTTGTTTTTTTAAAGGGAGGTAATTCTCATTTGGAAAGGGACTTCTGTTTTATGCTTTCCTTTGGAGCTGTCTGGTAATAAAAGAGTTTCCTAACAAAGATACAGAGCCTACTTTCAGTCAGCACTCTCAACTTGACAGAAAAATAGGAGAACAGAAGAAGTTCCTAGCTCTGTCTGTGATTAGGTTAGTTTTTATTATTATTATTATTATTTTCATTAGAAAAGAAAGTAACTAGCTTCATCTTTAAAGAATGATAGAGATATTCTAAATAAAACTTCATTAAATTCAATCTGGCACTGCATTAAAATGATCAAATAGGGTGTATCTGAGTTAACACATCAATGACTTAATATCAAAATACCTATCAGCATGATATGACATATTATGGATTTGAAGGAAAAAATATATCATTTTAATAGATGAAGAAATGATTTAGGAAATTCTCTAAGCATTCTCGACTTTTTAAATTCTTAAGAAGTTGAATGCAAAATGCAAGTTTTGTTGTTTTTTTTTTCACTACAAAAAGGCATCTATCACAAATCTATAGTAAACATTATACTTACTGGTAAATGATGGAAAAATTTGCATTAAATTTAGGAAAAGATAGAAATTCTCATTATCACCAAACTTTATTTTTCAGCAGTTTCTTCAGGTATCAGAAAATGCACTACAGTAACAGCAACAAAATGAAATAAAATATCTAATAAGAATTGGCAATATAGTAACAAAAATTTTTTAAAGATTATTTGTTTATTTGAGAGAGAGGGAGAAATGGGGGGCAGAGGGAGAGGGAGAGTGACTCTCAAGCAGACTCCACGTTCAGCGTGGAGCCTGACTCAGGTCTCGATCTCATAACCCTGAGATCATCACCTGAGTCCAAATCAAGAGTTGGACACCCAGCTGACTGAGCCACCCAGGCGCCCCATCACACAATTCTTATTTGCAGATACAGTTGTCTGCATACAAAATTCATGAAAATCTAAAAACAAACTTTGAGAATTAGTGATAGTTTAGCAAAGTTACTAGATATGTCAGTATCATATGAAAAAGGACACAATTTTCTTGCCAGCAAAGACAAATAAGATGTAAAACAAATACGCTAATTTTAGTAGTGACAAAGCCATAAGGTACATGGGACTCAATCTACTTGATTTTCTTTTTTCTTTTCTTTTCTTTTCTTTCTTTCTTTCTTTTTCTTTCTTTCTTTCTTTGTTTCTTTCTTCCTTCCTTCCTTCCTTCCTTCCTTCCTTCCTTCCTTTCCTTTCTTTCTTTCTTTCCTTTTTTTTTTTTTTTTAACTAGGCTCCACACTGGTGTGGAGCCCAACGCTGGGCTTGAATTCATGCCCTGAGATCAAGACCTGAGCAGAAATCAAGAGTCAGACTCTTAACCAGCTGAGCCAGCCAGGTGCCCCCTTAACTGATTTTCTTATGAAAAGTATTTTTATAAAAATTATGGATAAAGAGACTTTCAGTCCTAGAAATGGCAGGTTAGGTAATTAAAATAAATCCTTTCATAGAAGACAGCAGTAGCAAAATTGCTGGATTAAAAGTGAGAAAATTCTGAAAACATCAGAGAGCTAGTAACATAATAAGAAATAAGTGACTAAAATCTAAGAGTAGGTGATTCCCTGAAGAGGTAAACCTTACACTCACAAAGGCTTTTCCTTGAGGATGACAGCTGATCAGGAAGAAATATCTGCAATACCAGCATTACGGGATGGAGAAATTAACGCCAAGTGTCTGCCCAGTGCCCAGCCATGCTTTAAGCTGGTGTTCAAAGTGGCATCAACCACAAGTTGAGTAGGAATCTGAAGTTAATCAGTGCTCATGTGGGTACCAGCCTGTGTTTGCATCTCCTGGGTCTTCCAGAAAATCTCAAACCTTGAATATGGAATTAAAGCACTCCTAGAACGTTTCTCCCATAGCCATAGAAAAGAAAGGAAAATCTTCTTTTAAGAAATACTCAATTTTTGGGGTGCCTGGGTGGCTCAGTCAGTTAAGCATCTGCCTTTGGCTCAGGTCATGATCTCAGGGTCCTGGGATCGAGTCCCGCATTGGGCTCCCTGCTCAGCAGGGAGCCTGCTTCTCCCTCTCCGTCTGCCTGCTTGTCTGCCTACTTGTGATCTCTCTCTCAGTGTCAAATAAATAAATAAAATCTTAAAAAAAAAATTCAATTTTCATATACCTCAACTTTTGCCTAGAAATAGTCTTAAATATTATGATCAGCACACAAAAGTAAACAGGCACCCCACAAAACAAGGCGGGAGAATGGGAGAAATCAACAGACAACAGAGATGCAGTTACACAGATACACAAAATGTACACAGCCTGAAGTAGTTATGTGCCCTATACTTAAAGGTCCTTGTCTGAGAGCAAAGGAAATGGTGACAGTATACTTTGATAAATTAGAGAGGATCGTAAAGTTTACGAACTATTAAGGAGGCAAAAAGTGGAATGATAAAAATTCTCCATCAAACCAAACAAGGCAAGAAAGGAGATAAAGAAGCAGAGAACAATTAGGCCACATAGAAAGAACAAAATAAAATGGTTAAGTTAACTCAAAATACAAAAGTAGTTGTATTAAAGCAGAAGGTACTAAATTCTTCAATTAAAAGACAGAAATTGAATGGGTTAAAAAGAGAAAGTGACATATCTTACATATAAGTGCATTAGTTATTTATTGCTGTGTAAAAATTATCCCCAAACTCAGCAACATAAAACCACACACTTTTGTCTTCTAATAGTTTCTGTGGATCCAGACATGGTTCAGCTGGGTCCTTTGCATCAGGATCTCGCAAGGCTGCCGACAAGATTTTGAAAGGGGCTACAGAGTCTCTCTTCTGAAGGCATGCTTGAGGAAGGGTCTAATCCCAAGCTCACTCATGTGGTGACTAGTGATATTGAGCTCCTTCAGGGACTGATGGCCACCCTCAGGTTCTTGCCTATCCATAGGGAAACTCACAAGCTTCCTTCATCAGAGCAAACATGTGAAAAGAGCCAGAGAGAGAGTTTGAGTAAGGCAGAAGTCAGATTCTTTTATAACCTAATAATAGAAGTGATATTCTATCGTTTTTGCCGTATGTTATTTCTAGCAATGAATGACTAATCAACACCCAAGGACTGCGGACAGCATAGGGTGTGAATTCCAGGAGATGGGGATCGTCAGAGGCCACACTGGAAGGCTGCCTGACAAAGCTTGTCTCTATCACAGCTCTCTGCAATCTTACTTCCCCACATAATACTCGATGGGTTGCTTGTGTGTCTACTTATTTATTGTCTGTGTCCACCCCCTTGAATAATACGTCCATGAGTGCAGAAGTTGCGCCTATTATAGTAGATGATCAATAATACTTATTGAATAGGGGAATAAACCAATGCATGACCTGAAAATACCTGAGAAGTTGGCTGTCTTTCCTGGAGAACCAGTAGGCTGTTCTCCCTGGAGGAGATTGCAGAAACCAGGGCACACTTTGACAGATGCAGGAACAGTGGACCAGGGTGTCTCTGATTTATTTTACAGCAGATGTTCTTTCTGTTCTCTGACCTCTGTCCTGGGGACAGCAGTTTAGAAAATGAAGGGGTGGCAGCACATGATTATGCCACACACACTTATTTAATTGAAGTGATCTCATTCGTGATAGCGACTGTAAACTGAGCGAGAGCCCTGAGTGGTGGCGGCGGCTGTCCTCCATGGGCTGTTCACCTGGACCCTGGGCTTCATGGATCATCCTCTGTAAATCTCTCTTCTGCTTCCCTGGCCATTCCCCTCATCATTTTCCCCCTGTGCCTTCAAGATGACTTGTCTTCCTCCCCCAGCAGTTGAAATTTAATTATCCCTTGTTTCATGATCTCATGGTATTCCATTTGTTCAACTTACATAAATTCTGGTCAAGGCTCTGATTTCAGTCATCCTCTGAAAGCCTGTATAAGGACAGCCTAAGCCCCTGCCTCAGAGTCTACTTCTGCCCTTGCTCACTTACATTCTTTAGCTCTAGACAGTCATGAAACTTGTACTGACATGCCCGTGCCCTGCCCTAAACATTCAGCCTGGACATGTAGCAAATGAATTGGTAAAGTTAAAGATAATGTTCACTACCCTTTCTAGAATTTCTGTTTTCTGGACCATGTGCTACCCTTCCATTTGCTATTCTTACCCTCTCACCAAAGCATCCTTGGACTATCAGCTAATCCGGGGGGGGGGGGGGGGGGAGAACTCAACTTTGGCAGTGGTTGTGAATTTCAATCACAAACACAGATATCTAGATAATAAAATTTTCTTTTAATGTAGTCAAAGATGTTCAAAGCACATCATTTTAGAATCTGGTAGTACTATGATGTTTATAACAAAAATAGGAGACTGGGTTCCACCTCTCTCATTTCCATTCCCACCTCAAAGAGGTGGCCATTCCAGCCCTTCCAGCTGATTTTTCCTGTGTTAGTGACCCACAGACTTCTCTAAAGCCACCAGATGCTTCTTTGTCTTGACTTTTCCAATTTTAGCTGTTACCTATTGACTTCCTATTGTGGAAGATGGGGAATCAGCTCCCTGACAACACCCCCCCACCAATACAGACATATACACTCACATAGATATGTCCGCAACCTCCTTCCCAAGACAGTGATGATTTCTGTGCATTATGATGATCATCCCCTTCTTGTACATTTCATTTTGTTTTGTTTTAATACTTTATCTCTTGTACCCATTTAGATTTCTAAGTAGCCATAAATAATGCATTCTATACCTCCCTAACTGGAGGGAAATCTTACCTTAGCATATTGAATTTTTCTTTTTTTCCTGGAAGACCTTCATTAGGAGTCTTCTGTTGTTCTCCTCTAATGAGCTAGACATGTGCCTAGCTGTACCCATGGGAATTCCCTTTATAGTTATCCTGGGAATTTGCCTATTCACTTTTTTTCCCTTTGGGCTTAAATATTTCTCTCTTGAAACCCGTCTCCTCCTCTTTCATGGTTTAATTCCTCATTTATTTGAGCTCGTCTTCCAACCAAGAGCATGTGGAAAGTAAAATGTTAATTTATCTTAAGACATTCCATACATTTGCTTGATAGATGGTTTGAATACAAATAGGATTCCAGGTGAAAAATGACTTTTTCCACAATAATTTTAAAGGTGTTGCTCATTTTCTTCTAGCTTCTTCTGTTGCTCTTGAAGTTCTTATTTCACTTATATCTTGCTGAGTAGGAAACTGTCCCAGATATTAGTGCTTAAAACAATAATTTATCATTTGTCATGATCCTCTGGGGTGGCTGGTGGTTCTCTTACTGGACTTACATGGGCTACCTCATATGATAGCATCCACCTGGGTCATAGCTTGGGACTGGGCTCAACTGGGATTTCCTCTCCTTACCGTGTTCTGTCCTTAAGAGGGCTGGGCTTGGCTGGACTTCCTCACATGGTGGCAGCAGTATTCCAGAAAAGCACGACCCCAGCAAAATGGCCACTTATTAAGAATTTCCTTGCAACATATTCACTGATGTCTGCCCATTGGCCAGAGTGAGTTCCATGGCTAAGCCCAGAGTGTTTGAGAGCTGTTTATACAAGAGTGTGGGTACTGGGAGGTTTGATTCACTGGGCACCATTGGTGTATCAGCCTACAGCAGTCCATCCTCTTGCCCCAATGATTCACTCCTCTCCATATGCAAAACACACTCATTGCCTAATAAGACCTCCACCCCAAACTCATCAGGTCACACCAATGAGTTTGAAGTCCATCATCTCATGATCTACATCAGGCCCAGACGTGAAGTGGGCTGTGTGGATGCTTCTGTCTCTGACCCAGAGATTTGTGAATTAAAAAGACATGCCATCTGCCTTTCACACATCTACACACAATGGTAATATGGGGACAAGATCACTGCAACAAAAACTCTGAATAGGAAAGGTAGGGACAGGAGGCACGTAGGGCTCCCTGGTCCATAGCAATTCTGAAAACCAGCTGCTCATGTCAGAGCCTGTGTCTGGCAGCAGGAAATCTTCCTTGTTTGGGGCCAGTTCTGCCTCTCAGAAGTAGTTCCCTAATTCATGATTTTTCATGGGTTTTGGTTCCATCCTCTGGGATTCTTCCTTCTGAAACATCTTTCTTTCCTATAAGAAATAGCCCACGTGTTCACTTTTCTTAGCCTCCTTCTTGGCTTTGGGAAGTTGAGAATCCCAGAGGTATCTTTCCTTTTTAATGATTTCTACCCCTTTCAGTCCAAACTTATACAACCCCTTTGGAAATTTTGTGGGCTTTTTACTGACTCTGATTGTGACTCACTTCACGTCCCGGAAGCTGTGCCCTTGCTTCTGTCTGAGCGAACGCTCTCGACTTCGGGCCAAGTACACAGCTGCAGGGAAGCAGTGCTTGTAAGATTCCTAGAAGTGCTTTCTCCTAGTTGAGAGCATCTACTACGCTGGGGTCTTAAAAAGGGTCTTATGACCACATCCTTGGTTTACTCTTTATCCTGAGACCATTTCTTATTTTGAGAGTCTTGTGCCAACGGGTGAGCCTGAAAATGTGGAACCTCAGGTTTATTTTTCAATCTAGTAAGTCTGGATTGGAAATTCTGCTTGCGTTGAATAGTCCTCTCTTCAGCTCATCTTCATCATCCTGTATCTTATCATATGCAACTAACAGAAGCCAATTGGCACTTTCAGTATTCTGCCTAGAAATTTTATCTGCAGGCATAGATCAATTTGGTACATTGTTTTTTTTATTTTTCAACTTAATGGAAATGGTAGTTTTGCCACTTTTTTCATTATAGCAAAACATGGATCATCATGTGTTAAGCCTGTACTCTCAGTTTACCGCTGCCCGTCCAGCCTCCAGGACCCCCCCACCCAGCATCTCCTGCAGCAGCCCCATGACAAAGCGAACACTCTGTTGGGAGTCTTTGTCACAGCAGGGCCCTGTTTCCAGACCACTTTCCCCTTTTAGTTATCTATTGCTACAAAACTAAGCACCCTAAAATGGGATAGTGTATGTCACTATGTAAAGCACGATACACCCCTGAGAAATAATATTTTCATTATTAGGTAAGAAGATATTCAACCTAAAGATAGAACAACTTCTGTGTCCTCTGTGAATGGTAGAAAAGAGAATGAACACCAAACCACTAACATTATTCATTGATTTTTGGAAATGTCATACCTGAAGATCCAATAAGTGGCTTTCAATGTCTTTCATCTCAAACAAAAGACATGCTATGACAGAATTGAGGAAAAAAAGTATTTTATTTTAAGATGTGTTTTTAATTAGAGAGCCAACTGAAAATGCATTTATCCGGAATTTAGGAAAGGTGGGTTGGTTTGCCTTTGCTCCTGTGAGTGGGTATCTGTAACAAATAACAAGCAGGGATTTAGAGTTCCCAGTGTCATCTCTGAGACCAAGTGTGGGACCTTGGGCAAGCCACCTCATTGCTCTTGCCCATGTTCTCATTTGCAATGTGGCAAGGTTAGGCCATCTGCTCTTCATCTTCTCCCCTAAACTTAACAGTCGATGACAGAATAATTTGAGCCTTTAAACAAATCTTCCCCATCTGGAAACTGGACTTAGCATAAAAAGAAGACAGTGTTAGTATTGGGGAAAACTCCCGAGACAATTTTCATAAAAAATCTTGAGTTATTTTTTGTAAAGTGCCAAACAATTTTAAGTTTTTATTTACTAATAAGCTTGATCCTAAGGTAAACTAATGGGGGTAAATCACTTCCTTAAAACATGTTGATCACCCCCCAGAGCTTAATGTGATTCAGGTGATTAATCCAGCTTCTATTTAATTGTAGGAAGGAGAGCGTATTAAAGGCCAAAGAAACCATTCACCTGATGAGCATGGGCAGTTTGCACAAGATAATCTGTGTCTCTCTCTCTAATAATTTTATTTTATTCTTAGAGCAGTTGTGTGTGGACAGGCTAGAAAACATTCTTGAGAGCAGAGTCTGCAGGGATTAATTGAAAATCTCTCCAAAGGGACGGAAGTACAGAGAATCTTTTCTGCTGCAAAAGGAATTCAACTTTCCAAATACTGTAATTTCTTTTTGAGTAGATTAATTATTTACCAGATAATTATAGTTTATCAGACAGAAGACTCAAATTCAGAAATGGAAAGACTCACATCACCTCTGAGACCTTATTAAACTTAACATCAGTTTAAACAAAAACAAATATAACAGTTAAAGTCTCTTTTGGGCTACCCTACTTGCAAAATGTATAATTTTGGTCAAATAACTTAATTCCACTGAGCTTTATCTTTATAGGTTGCTGAAGGATAAAAAG
This sequence comes from Phoca vitulina, assembly GCF_004348235.1. Lineage (NCBI taxonomy): Eukaryota > Metazoa > Chordata > Mammalia > Carnivora > Phocidae > Phoca > Phoca vitulina. The sequence goes on along the minus strand of NW_022589745.1, from coordinate 5,426,112 downwards.
AGAATAAATGTGAAGACATTTTGTAAAGTATAAATTGCTATTAACATTTTAGGGCTTATTTTCATTCATGATGTTATCATAAATTCTTTTATTGAAGGCTTTTTAAATTGGCAATTAAAAAGCTAGAACCAATGTTAAGCAAGTTTTATTATCCCATACACTCTAAATTGTTGTGAAAAACTGATAGTTATTAATATTATTTGTTTCATTTGTGGGAGAGAGAAAGAGGGGATGCAAGGGGAGGACAGGGAGAAGGAATTGTATTTTTTTTTATAAAATATGCTGTATTGTAAATATTTTGCAATTTAATGATTCATGCCCCCAAACTTAGCTGGAAGTGCATGTGTAATAGCTAATCTCCAAGTAGCCATAATTCCATTGGTTGCTCATTTAAATGTATTTCTAATTTTAAAAATTATAAATCATGATAGTAATAATTTTTATACACAAATTAGCATCAGTATCTCTATTTTAGTAGGATTGATTTCTAGAAGCTTCTGAAGTCAGGGTGAGGCCACTGGGCCAAAGTTATGAACTTGATACAAATTGACAAATTATTTTAAGGAAACTTTGCACCAACTTGTGCTCCAACAGGGAGAATTCTTTTTATAGCACATGCTCCCCACCATTACCATGTTTCCAAATGTGTTTCTCATTTGTAATAAAAAAGTCTTTTATTGTTTTAATTCACATAAGATTGACCATTTTAGAGCTGCACTGTCCAAAAGAGTAGCCACTAGCCGCAGATAAATTAAGATGGACTAACATTAAATACAATTAAAATTCAGCTCTTCAGCTGCACTAGTGATATTTCAAGTACTCAGTAGCCACATCATATGGACTGTGCGACCATTGCCAATATTTCTACTGCTGGAAAGGCTAGGCTTTTTTTTTTCATATGTTAATTAATTATCATCCAGAGTCTCAATTGCAGATGACAAAGAGAGATCACTTAAGCCCGTTTAAAAAATACAGGTAAATTCAAGAATGTTTTAGTACGTGATTTTTAAGCAGTGTTTCCCCCTCTCTCTCCGTCCTACATGCACCAGTCACCTCTTCTGTCGTAAATCTTTCCCTCAATTTCTGCCATGCTCTCTGTTTGGTGGCAGCGCCCACAGCTTGTGGTCTACCCTCTCCTCACAGCTAGTCCTCCCATTAGAGATTTGGCTTGACTCATTTTAATCATATGGATTAATTATAGATCAATTTTTAAAGGTTGGTTTGTTTAAATGTTAATAGTACTCAATTTTCCCATCTAGAACATAGTACACTCTAGTCAGTAGTCACTTTTTTCATAGGTCACTAAAATATTTTTGTGTTTATTGGCTTTCATAACAGTTTACACAGAAATCTTGCAAACTTACACCTAAGTACTTCATATTTCTACTCTTACTCTCTATGTGGCCATTTTTTTAAATTTCATCTTCCAAAAGTTTACTGCTAATTTCTAAGAAAATTTCTGAATTTTCTGTATCTATTTTTTATCTGGCTATTTTGCTTAGCTAACAGTTTGAGCCTAATAGTTTTTTCAGTTGATTCTCCTGAGATATTTAAAGAATAATCTAAGCATAATCATTGAATTGTATTTTAGTGTAATTGGGTAATCCTAATATATTTGGTATATTTAAGTATATTTTTAAATTACAAATGGACTGTTTTTCTTTATTTCAAATAGTTCTTAATATATGTGTTCTTTTTTTTAAGATTTTATTTATTTATTTGACAAAGAGAGAGAGCACAAGCAGGGGGGACAGCAGAGGGAGAAGCAGGCTCCCCACTGAGCAGGGAGCCTGATGCGGGGCTCGATCCCAGGACCCTGGGATCATGACCTGAACCGAAGGCAGACGGTTAACTGACCGAGTCACCCAGCACCCCAGTATATTTGTTCTTTTTTCATTCTCTATAACATTCTGAGCCATTTTAAATTTTTTATATTTAAGACTCTTATTAATAGTTCTGACAGTTTTTTATTTTGAAAAAAATCATGTTGAAAAGATTTAATACAAACTAAGTGCATTTTAAGAAATCTTTACTGGGCCACATATGAGACCTTTTAAAAATAGCTAAGGTGTTTTCAAAATAGCATTTTTAAAGCATTGTTGATTACCAAAAAGAGATTCTTTAGGAGGGAAAACCCGCAACAACAACAACAAAAAGTAAGACAGATCCGTAATTCATAGGAAATGCAGACAGTTTTAGTGGTGTGGTGAAAGGGGCAGAATAGAAGCACGGAAGGTCTTCAGCTCCATTTACAAAATTTCTTATTGCCACATTTTCACCTTTTCCTTGTGGTTGGATGACTACACCAAGGGGGCAGAGTTGGTCCGCGGGCATTTACTTAGCTGCATCCTGCTCCATGCCAGGAGCACAGGTGAGTTTGGCGGCGACTAGCTGCCATGTCTTTGGGCCTTCTTCTGAGCGAGGGTTTTCCCGACTCTGGAGCCACAGCCTTGAGGGGACAGCTGCCCCCACTGATTGCCTTTGTGACCCCTTCCTTGTCATGCCTTAGGGGGGAGAGCGCGTGCAGGTGCACCCGGGGTCCGCACCTCCCCCCTTGCACAGAGGGTTTGAGTGCTTCCGGGGGTGCATGACCACCTGCGCGGTGGTTGATCTCTCACATTCCAGGCTTCCTTGCTCTCAGTTGTTTAGAGGAGCTTTCCCATGTGTTCGGCATCTGCAGCAGCTAAGACCATCAGGTTACTGCTTCCGCCGGACCTGCTCGGCAGCCTGTAAGGCTGATGGTACCCGCACCCTTCTTCCACGGCCCGTCCAGTCCCGCAGCATGAAGTTTCTAGACTCAGATCGCTGTCCAAGTATCTTCAGATTCACTTTTCACTTCTAAGAAACCAAAACCTGAAATTCAGACATTATGTTATTTGTTCAAAAACACCAATACAGAATTCTGATCAATAAGCCAGTGGAAGACAAGACCTTGGACCTACACTGAAGTACTGGTGAACACATGAAATTTGCATATTTTTAAAGTAAAATAAAATATTAAACTTAATAACATATTATTAATCCCAATGTTAGGTTGTTATTTTTATACTTTCTCAAATCTTGATAGCAGCATTTTTTAAACTTTTGTTAAATAAATTAGGTAGCAGTGCATGTGTCTATGCTCTGGATGATATTAATATTTTGGAATTAATGCTTTCTTAAATTTTGAAAAAAAATATTGATAGCATTGTTCTTATTAGTAGTCTAATCATTCTTGCTACTATTTTGACAACTTTAAAATTTTACAGAGAATTCTCCATCCAGTGGGATTGTAAAAGTAATGGGCATTTAACCCTGCATTTTCCCTCGGTGTCTGTTGTGATGGCACCTTTCTGGTGTCTCATCTCTTTCTTTTCATGCGTCATAGTTTTGCTCTGTCATTGTTCATTATTTTAAACAACTGATTCTTAAAATTTCTCATTTGTATTGTTATTTCCTGTATTTGATTTCTGTTGTTTCCCTTTCCCTGTAGTTGCCCATCTTATTTTCCAGATTTCTTGAAATCAAAATCTAGTTTTTATCTATTTATTATTCTTCGATAAATAAAATATTTTAAGAGATGAATTTAACCCTAGGTATAGCTTTGGCAACACCCCATATGTTGTAATAAGAGATATTTTCTTTTCTTTTTTTTTCTTTTCCTTCTCCCCCTCCCCCTTTTTGTAAGTTGACACTCTCCTACCCCTTTTGCTTTTAGTAGAGCAGTATTTTATACACTACATGATGTGTTTGTCATCCTTGGATAGGCTACCTCTCCCAGGTTTTCAGATATCCTTGGGCTAACATACGTGGGTGCTGTTAGCTTCAGTCTTTCGAATCTGATCTTAGGCTCAGACTGGTATGCACAGCACTCCCTTAATGTGTGCTGGGTATAAGGTAGTCCTCTAGTGTTGTTTTGCTAACTTGAGTTTGAATCTTCAAATTGGTCAGCTTCTCTGACCATGGTAGAGAGTTAGAAGTAATCAGCAATTTTGGGGTGGGCTGAGTTTTATAGAAAAGGCAACACAAGCTACATGAGTTCTTCCTGCCTCTGCCTAGTTTCTTAAGTTAAAAAACAATTTTTTTTTTTAAAAGGGCCAGCCTCCTAAGATCTAAGGCTGCTCCGTATGCATTCTTTTGCCTTGTACCATTGTGTGGGCCAGGAGTACCTGAGTTAGAACAGAGGTGAGCGGGAATGAAATGCTGAAGATACTTACTGTGTTCCAGGCCGTGTACAAGTTGAGCAGGCATGTGACTCCCAGTTCCTCTATCTACTGAGTAAGAGGATTTGGGTCTGTTTTTATCACAATTTGTGTGTTTGTTTTCATTTTCTTGATTATGTCTTGGTTCATTTTACAGTTAGCAGAAGTCCTGGGATCCCTGAGAATCTGGGGCAGTGTAAGTGTTCAAAAATCTTCTCCTACCATTTTTGGAACCATCTGACTTCTTTTAATACACAACAATAGAAAGTTCAATAGTTAAGCATGTAGTTCTCAAGAGAATGCATAGTTAGGAGAAATACTGCCTATTCTTGGTTCTACTGTCCATTGATATCTTTAATGTACTATGCTAGTAGATTCTACATATATCTTTATTTAATATATTTTACTGAGATGGGAGAAACATTTAGCCATGCTAAATAGAAAGAAGTCTTCTTTAATTTGCTAAGTAACATGAAGACTTGGTAGAAACTTTGACTGATCTGAAGTATCTGCTTTGTCAGTATGTGACTCATTTCAGTCTTACAGGTAACCTCTAAATCCAGGATGGGGAACAAGGAGGAAGAGAAAAAAATCATCTTTTTTGTAGCACCTAAATGCAATGTATTTCCAAGTTTTAAAACTGCACTAGCAGTCTAATTTGATTGCCACAGATGGTAGAGCTGGAGCAACCCTTGGCCTTGGACCATGCTCCTAGGTTTCATTTATTCGACAATTATTTATTGTGTCCCGGGCCATGTACTCATCACTGAGGGTAAAATTGTGAAAAAGACATGCGGTTTCTGCCCTTGTAGGGTTTATGTCCTGGTGAAGAGAAGAAGGAAACTGTTTAGTACATTGTTTAATGAAGCAACACCATTAGTAAAGAACAGCCCATTGAATAAAAGCATTGGCAAGTTGCATTAACTACAGTGAATTTTTTAAAAGTAGCTAAGTTTTAAAAAATAATGAATAGGAACCTATTTTAGATGAGCTTGTTAGGGAAGTCCTCTTCAAGAAAGTAATATTTAAACTGAGAGCCAAACTGTGAGAAGTAAGAGTAATTAAGTGAAAGGTAGACAGAAATCATTAAAGGCATAGGTAACAGCATATTATAAAGACCCAGAGGAAGGCAATTAAAACAAACAAACAAACAAACAAAACCGAAAACCAACTCAATACAGTTGAGAGTCAGAAAGATAACCAGTGTAGCTGAAGAATTGTGACCAGATAAGAGTGTGGCGGGAGATGGGGAGCGAGATGGGCAGGGGTCAGGTTATGCCTAGCATTGCCAGGCCATGGCAAGGAGGGTGGTGAGAAGGGCATTGTCAGAAGGGCAAAGACACATTGGAGGGGTTTAAACAGAATAGGAACATGATCTTATTTATAATTTAAGAACATTACTTTACTGCTGTCTGAAGAATAATTAGAGAAGAGTTTGTTAGGACCCCTGTAGGAGCCTGTTAACAATAATCCAAGTGAGGACTGATTCAGTAGCCTGAATTAAGATGGTAGAAATTGGGATGGAGAACACAGAACAGATTCAGAATGTATTTTGGACACATAACTGATGAATCTATATTTGTATCAATTAAGAAAATATAAGAGTTAATGTAGTCCTCTAAGAGAAAGGCATAAGGAAGGAAGAGAAGATGGTTTTGGGATTGGAGAAGTTCCAAGCCCCAGGGGTTTGGTAGAATGAAAGTATATAGCAAAGGAGATGTAGAAGAATGGCCAGAAGGCATGAAGTTCACTGATGGCTGAAAGGAGAATATTGAAATTGGGCAAGAAGACCCAATATTGGATTCAAAACTGATGAAAGTAGAAGAAATGGACACTGCATCATAGAGAACTCTCAAGAAACATACAAGAAGAGTAGAAAAATAATCTGTTAGCTAAGAAATGCTATAAGGTCCAAGGATGATTTTTTTTTGAACACGGGAAGTTCTAGGACAGTGTCTGTCTACCAATGAGAGTGATGCCATAGAGATTAATGAGGTACAAGAGAGAAGGAAACCCTGGAGGCTGAAACCCTTGGGACAGGGAATGGAGACAGAATTCAAGGGCAGGCATAAGCATGAGCATGAATTCCTTTTTAATTGTTGGGCAGATGAAAAAGTTGGAGCATGTATAGATGGATCATTGGTTTAGAGGTGGAAATATAAGGGTTTATGAGCCTGGTGATTTCTATTTTCAGTGAGTATGAGGGTGCATGTGGAAAGATGGTGGAGCTTTCAGTAACAAGAAGACATGAAAATATAATACTGGGAAAACATAATTTTATTGCCAGGATTTTGTATCAATTGAGGTTTGTGATTATGAATTTGAAGTGATTCTACTCCTGTTGTTTGAGTCCTGCTGGTATGGATTAAAAATCAAACTAACCAATTGTGATGAGGAAAGCAAACCCAGTAATTAGTGATCCTTACCATATGTTGACATGAGGCTTGTTGGTTGCCATGCCCACTGCCAAGCCTCTTGAGTTAGTTATTACTTTGCTGGCACTCCTTTCATGCCCTGGGAAACCTCAGTTTGGCGACTTGGCATGCTGCTTTTGAGAGAATGCCAATCCTTACTTTAAAAGTTCCCAAATAAATTTTTATCTAAAAAACATAATCAGTATCTATTATCCTACTTCTCCAAGAAATCTTCAAAAATCCTGAAATCTAAATATTTTCACTCCCTACCAATGGTAGTTTTGTATGGTTCTATTAAAGCACTTATGACATTGTCTGGCCCATGCCAACAATCCCCCATCATCTCATTCCACGTTGGCTTTCTCTTTGAGGCTGGGCCATGTTTCTTGTCTCTGATATAGAGCAAATGCTAACACTGAATTGGTTTTCTGATGAAAATAGTATATCCATAAAAAGGTCTTTCCTAATGTTTCCTATTAGTTTTTCCCCCTTCTGTGTTTAAAAATATCTACCACTTTCCTTTAAGAGAGCACTGTCTTTCTTCACCCCATTGGTATCTCATGGTTTTGTCATGGGACTTGGTTTGACCAATGACATGTGAGTGGAAGAGACACTTGTCACTTCCAAGTAGAATCTTCAAGAGCTGGCACTTTAGTCACCATACCCTCTTTTCCACCCTGAGACCTTGAAAGCATGTGCCAAAGATGGAAGACCATTGGTCTGGGCCCCTGATTGACTGTGATGAGCGGGACACATGACCTTGGCTTCTGAGCTGGCCAGAGAGCAGTAAGAAGACTCTCAGCATGGTTTGTAAGGGTGGTAATCCCCATTAGGTCGCAGTGAAACACTTAGTGAAACTGCCATCCACAGTAACTTGGAAGACAAATAATAAGACCATATGTAGGCTTAGTCAAGTAAGTGGGAATTCAGGCTTGGGCTGGCATGAGTTTCTTGTGAATGGTTACAATTGATGAAGGTTGATGAGAAAGAGGTGAAATCAGGGAAGAATTGTCCAGTTTACAATCAGGAAAAAAAAGAAAGAAAGAAATGGAAGGTCCATAAATCAGCAGTTTGAAGGGTTAGAAGATGCAGCTGATTCTCAGTCTTCCAACTTTAAGCATCACAGACTGATTAAAACTCAGCCTTGTGACAAGGACCAAATCCAAGGGGTGTTTGTACTCTTTGTTAAATCACGTATGATTTTATTGAATTACTTTCAGTTGTATAAAAACAGTTCACATAGAGAATTGCTTTGTCTCTTGCATGGAAATCTACTAGACTCAAGGCAAAAGCAGCTAGATCTAGAGGGGGGAAAATCCATGTCTAAAAAATAATTTTGAATATGACTATTGAAATAAAGTAGCTAAGAGACTGAGCTAATAGGAGATTTTTGAGAGAGTTGACTGCCCAAAGAACCACTAGTCTGAACTAAAGCAGAGGGATCCTTAAGACTTAAATGGAGGCTTGGGCCTACAACACTATGCAGGAAGCATGCTAAGACATTGCTGAGTCCCGAAGAGAGATATCAGCTACTGATGTCCTCAAATGTGGCCCAGTAGGATAATCAAAAGGAGGATGGGACCAAGGAACAATTTGTTCAGTGGATTAAGGAGCAGAGCAGGGTCTCAGAAAGCAGTGTCTGTTGGGGGGTTTTGGAGTGTTTTTTGAAACTAAGCAATCCCTCTTCTATTGTGGTTGTATTGGGTACAGGGAGGAAAGATCCACCCCCCCCTTCTTCCCCTCCCCTCCTTACTCCTCCCTTCCCTTTTTTCAGTATATAGATCTCCAGAGCAAAGAAAGCTATTTGGGGAAGGAATGAGTGTTGGCAAGCAAAAAGGGGCATAAGAGTACTATTTGTAACCAGAATGGCAGACTGTGGGAAACTGTCCTGTCATTTATAGCTACCTGCTATCCCTCTCAAGTGGAGGACACTTCCCTCCACATTGACAAAAGGCCTGGCCAAGTGAAAATGAGCATTGTGTTGGTCCATGGTAATGATCAGAAATGACTTTAAGAACCAGTGTGTGGGGGGCGCCTGTGTGTCTCAGTTGGTTAAGTGTCTGCCCTCAGCTCAGGTCATGATCCCAGGGTCCTGGGACCGAGTTCCGCATCGGGCTCCCTGCTCAGCAGGAAGCCTGCTTCTCCCTCTCCCACCCCTCCTGCTTGTGTTCCCTCTCTCGCTGTTTCTCTCTGTCAAATAAAGAAATAAAATCTTAAAAAAAAAAAAAGAAAAAAGAACCAGTGTGTGGTCAGCCACGCTCTCTTCTATATCCCAGCTCTTAGGATTATGGGTTAGGATAGAGCCTCATCCACCAGCCTGGACGCCTACTAAGAGCAGCTCCCTCTTGCACCAGCAGTGAACTTGGGAGGCAAAGGAGAAATAAACTGCTGTTTTGAGCCAGTTTCGTGAGATTATTTGGGTGTTTTCCCTGCAAACCGTGCCTAGTCTAACTTATTCCCCTGGTATAGCTCTCATAGCATCCTGCTCTTTTTCTATCACCATCTGATATATCATTAGTTTTGTAACTTTATGAGGTGAGGTGAGAAATAGTATTACTTCTTCAGCTGGATATGCGTAATGAAGGATGCTTTTTGTTTAGGAACTTTGATCAGATGCCCAGAATAGCAGGTAGGGCACTAAGCACATGAGTTGGAGGGACAAGAAAGAGATGAATTGGACTTTCATAAATCATGAGCTGGAATTTGGGGCTAGCTAGGAGAGCAGAGAAAGAAGAGAGATGAGCAGAATTCCTGAGTATTTTATGGGACCGAGCTGGGGATGGCAGAAAAGGAAGAGTATTCCAGCTACAGGGAAGTCTAGTACTCAGATGACTCTTATCCTTGGAGCTGTGCATGTCTACTGGTAGGGCAGCCCCATGGGAGTTCTGTAAGAGGCACTGTTCTTCTGCAAGGGATCGAGCCTGTGTTGTATGTTCCTGTTTGCTTTTACATGTAAAAGAATAAGCCCCTAAATGAAAAATGGAAGCCAAAGTTGATTAGAAGAACTATGAGTCCCCAGGGATTTATAGAGATCTTGGGAAGAACAAAGGAATTTGGGCAGAATCTCTGGAACTGAAGGGGCCTGCTGACTCCAGTTGATATCCGGCTTATGTGTATTTAACATCTATCTCCTTCACTCTCCGGCAAGCTCCTTGAGTGCGGCACTGGCCCTGACTTGTACAATGTCTTTATTTCAGTGCTTGCCTTAACCCCAGACATAAAAATAAGTGATGCATGCATGCATGAATGAATGAATGAACAGTGACTGAATGAATTGAGTGGAGTTATTTATGTATATATTGGTTTTCTCCACCTGAGTGGAAGTTTCAATGAGCCAAAAGCCATATTGCATGTCTCTCAACATTCCTACTAAATAATGAACATAACAATGTTTGGGGAGGTTAGGTATTAAACTAAATTATTCTTTCTTGGTTATTTATTTGTTGTAGTCATCATCGTTGTTGTTTTAATTAACTCCATTTGTCTGATTGACTTCTGTGAGTCTTCGGGACTAAATGTCTTTGCCTGGAAATGTGGGCTGCTATCTCTGAGGCTGCAAGAAAAAAAAGTCAAGTGGAAAATTATGACTTTTGAGGCCAGATGGATGTAGGATCAAATCCTAACTCACCCAAATACAATCTTGGGCAAGTTCCTTAACTCTGAGCTTCTGCTCCTCCTTCTTTAAAAAGGGTATTAATGGGGCGCCTGGGGGGCTCACTTGGTTTGGTGGCTGACTCTTGATTCTGCCTCAGGTCATGATCTCAGGCTCATGAGATCCAGCCCCATGTTGGGCCCCATGTTCAGTGTGGAGTCAGCTCGAGATTCTCTCTCTCCCTCTGCCCCTCCCCCTGCTCTCGCTCTTTTTCTCAAAAAAGGGGGGGGGGCATTAATGCCCATGTTGCAGTCTCTTATGATAGCTGAATTAGACAGCATGCTTTTTTTTTTTTAAAGATCTTATTTATTTGACAGAGAGAGACAGCCAGAGAGGGAACACAAGCAGGGGGAGCGGGAAAGGGAGAAGCAGGCTTCCCGCTGAGCAGGGAGCCCGATGCAGGGCTCGATCCCAGGACTCTGGGATCATGACCTGAGCCGAAGACAGACGCTTAACGACTGAGCCACCCAGGCACCCCGTGAATTAGATAGCATGCTTAATGCCCCCTGCAAAGTGTTTGGTGGTAGAGGTTTAATCCATCTTGGCTCCCTGGTAGAGGCCTAATGCTGCAGCCAGAAATGAGGAAAGCCCATCCCATTTCCACACAACAGATCAGCATAGCAAGTCCTGGCATGTTCACGTCCTACTGGAAGCTGCACTGTTTTCACTGCCACTGGGAGATCATTTCTAACTTTTTACTATTGCCATTTTAGTTAGTGCTTGGTACAAGTAGTTGAGGTTCCCTGGTTCTGATATCATCCTTGGTGCAAATGATGGTTTCTCCAAACAGACAGACAGACACAAAATGAATGGACAGAAAATGAATTAGAGGGATTTTTTTGAAACGTGGGCTCTTCACAGATCAAAATAAAGGAAAACATCCTAGCCATTCAAACTTTCCTTTCTTTCCCTGAGTTCTGGAATGGGGGAGGAAACATGCAGGGAGAATGTGACTGGGATGACATTTCATTCTGTGATGATTCTGAGTTCACAACTGGTTTAAAGTATACATTTATGACATTTTGCTTAAAAATTAATTAGACATTGGACATAACAGCCGGCATGCGGAGGTCATTGCCATCTTGGACTAGGGTAGATCCAGAGACACGCGGCCATGGGGTCAGCAACTGCAGTTGTTGGAAACAGTCGTTAATCCCCCAGAGATGCCGGTTCCCGAGAACATTTGCAGCGTGACGCTATGGAATTGGTGAGGACCTTCCCAGAGCAAGTCTGGTTGTGGGTCTGTTATCACTAACCACAGGCTGCATAGCCTCTTCTGTGTCTGGGATCTGGGAACCAAGTCAAAGTTAAGGTGACACCACCCAGGTTGTGGGAAACGCGCGGAGAACTAGGGAATTGGCTGCAGCCTGTGAAGGTTGGATCATCACAGGTACAGGTGGGAGGCCATTACGCCGACACCTGCGCCGTGAGCAGGAAGTTACGGGTTCTTGAGACGGAGTTACAGTCCTCGTGGCTATTAGCATAGGTCAGCGATGGGGCTTTATCGCCAGTTAAAGAATTAATGGAAAACCTGCCCCCTCTTTCCTTGTCAGATCCCCCAAGATATGAAAAGTAAGGTCCCTGACACAATGGGTTCCATTTTTTTAGGCCTCTTTTCTATACCTCCTGATCTAACTCAGAGATCTAACTCAGAGATTCTGAAGTGGTAAATGGATTTTATTTTTTAAAAAATGAGTTAGAATTTAAGAAAGAGCACCTCTGGAGCTCCTATGGCATGTTTGCTGTTTGTTCCATCAGCACTGTGATCATAATCCTGCCCCACTAAAACCTTTAACTGGCTTTTCATTGCCTACAAGATGAGTCAGCATCATTTCAGCGAATACTCTAGATCCCCCATGAACTGACATCTGGCACCTTCTCACCTATTCTCTCTGCTTTTTGTCTGATTCCACACACAGGTCATGCTGAACTATGTGCATGCCATGGGTCAGGCTGGTTTTCCACAGATCTGTACATTTTCATTTTTATCACTTAACACTGGACTCAGGATTCTCCCTCTCTACGCACCCTCCCTGACCTCCCTCCCTCTTATGTACTAAAATTATACCTGGTTCTACTCCTATAACACGTTTGCCTTGTATCATAGTCCATACATCAACTCCCTTCATACCTTGTAATTTACTTGAGAAGAGAGAATCAGTCCAACTGATGACTAATCCAAGGTTGGCACATAGAAGGCGCAAAATGTTGATGAATTGAGATAGAAAGTTCCTCTTAAGTAAAATATTTTTAATCATTAATAAGAGCTGGAGTTTTAAACACAAAAAAATAATGAAGGAAGAAAAGAGCAAAAGGACCAAGAAAGAGATGATTATGACTGATTTAACTCATTTGACCATCAGATCCTTTATTCCTGTTATCAAACACCGTGCACATCTCGTAAAGAAGCATAATTTCAAAAGCCATTAATTATTGTCTCTTACATCACAAAATAGAGACAACAAAACCAGCACATCAAGGGAAAGCATGAGGCTGACACACTCTTGGATAAGCCCTAGCCTGTCTGTAGCCACCAAGGGGACTAGGAGCCAAGAGGGTTAAAACCTTGACCTACAGCCACTGTGACTGGGGTCTCAAGTACAAGAGATGGAAGGGGCTCTGGTTACATTCAAGTCATGATGGATATTTGGGATGCAAGTGACAACAGTCTGACAAAAGGCTGCTTCCTTCCATCTGGGTGCAAAGCTGAAGTCCATCCTCAAAGATGTGCAGCTTCATAGATCCCAGGAACAATTTCCTTCTGGGCTCTTCCAGACCATTCCTAAGCAAAAGCTAGTTTGCTTTTATTTTCTCTTTTCTTTTTTGCTTTTAAAATATGTTGACTCGATCATGTGAACATAATTCTCCTCAATGGGCCCCAGCCGGTGAGATCCACATGATGTCATCATCGGATCCTCTGCACCCATGCTAGTTACTTCCCTTAGCGTTTTGAGCTGAAAGGAGGCTCTCTTAAAGCCTTACCTCATGCCCGTCTCCCCCAGCTCTCTGCTGAGGAGGTTTCCAGATTGCTCCTTGCTCAGTGATGGCAAATTTGCCTTCATGTTGATCAAATATCTACTCTGGGTCAGGCATATGGTATACATGTACCTGGATCATTTTATTTAATCCTCGTGACCAGTGGAAAGGTAGTTGCTGTTGTCCCCATTTTAGGGATAGAGGAATGCAAGAGCAGGGAGGTGTACAAACACAACTCCACTCAGAGCTGACTTATAGGAGAGCAGAGATTCCCTAGTTTGGGGTCTAGAGTCCTTTCTCCTTAATGATACTTCCTTGCTGTCTTTCCTCTGCCAGAGCACCGCCCTTATTCCCCTGCTTTCCCACGTGATAGCCACCGAAGCGGGGCCAGCCAAGGTCATCTGTGAGATTTCTTAGCAGATGCACAGCCCCAAATATAGCCAAGTACCACTTTAAAAAAAATAGATAATATCTCACAAATCTCACTGGCTTACCTCCTTAAAACCATGCTGTATTCTTAATATATACAATCATTTTTACTGTTAGCCAAGAAGCCTATTCTTTGCCAATATTAATGTTTACTCAAATTTGAGGGGGAGAAATGAAAATGCAGAAAAGTAGAAAAAAATCATCTGTAGTACCCCAATCCAAGAATAGTCAGTATTCGGTATGAATGGCTTGTTATCACAGTCCCAACAGACTCAGGTCACTCTGCTTCAAGGTGGATCCAGCCCGGTGGCTCATGTGACACCAGAGGCTCCAACCCACTGGGGTCAGCCACCGTTTACTGAGAAAGTTGTGTCTCCCTCCCCTGTTGGGTTCTTAACAGGATTCAAGTGTGCATCTAGAGCACGTGCATAATTTGAAAGCTCACTTGTAAATTGCAACTTCCTTCTAGTCAAAGAATGCTTCCTTTGTTGTCCTCAGGAAAGGCTTGTTGTCCCCATTACCCCCATGTCAAGAACAGGGGTGGGCCCACAGACCGGAGGTGAGACTTTATTTGGAGGATCTCTGAGAATGAGCAAAATAAATAAATTCATTAATACCCACTCTCTGCCGAGTACTTTGACAAGAGATTTTTAAGCCCTGTGAGAAGCAAGGTTTGATCTGTCTTATTCCCTGTCATTTCCCCAAGACATAGGACTGTTTCAAACACACTATGGCGTTTAATTTTTTTTATTATTGTTACGTTAATCACCATACATTACATCATTAGTTTTTGATATAGTGTTCCATGATTCATTGTTTGCGTATAACACCCAGTGCTCCATGCAGAACGTGCCCTCTTTAATACCCATCACCAGACTAACCCATCCTCCCACCCCCCTCCCGTCTAGAACTCTCAGTTTGTTTTTCAGAGTCCATCGTCTCTCATGGTTCGTCTCCCCCTCGGATTCCCCCCCTTCATTCTTCCTTTCCTGCTGTCTTCTTATTTTTTTTTTAACATATAATGTATTATTTGTTTCAGAGTTACAGATCTGTGATTCAACAGTCTTACACAATTCACAGCGCTCACCATAGTACATACCCTCCCCAATGTCTATCACCCAGCCACCCATCCCTCCCACCCCCCACCACTCCAGTTTGTTTCATGAGATTAAGAATTCCTCATATCAGTGAGGTCATATGATACATGTCTTTCTCTGATTGACTTATTTCACTCAGCATAATACCCTCCAGTTCCATCCACGTCATTGCAAATGGCAAGATTTCATTCCTTTTGATGGCTGCATAATATTCCATTGTATATATATACCACTTCTTCTTTATCCATTCATCTGTCGATGGATATCTTGGCTCTTTTCATAGTTTGGCTATTGTGGACATTGCTGCTATAAACATCGGGGTGCACGTACCCCTTCAGATCCCTACATTTGTATCTTTGGGGTAAATACCCAGTAGTGCAATTGCTGGGTCATATGGGAGCTCTATTTTCAACTTTTTGAGGAACCTCCATACTGTTTTCCAGAGTGGCTGCACCAGCTTGCATTCCCACCAACAGTGTAGGAGGGTTCCCCTTTCTCTGCATCCTCGCCAACATCTGTTGTTTCCTGACTTGTTAATTTTAGCCATTCTGACTGGTGTGAGGTGGTATCTCAGTGAGGTTTTGATTTGGATTTCCCTGATGCCGAGCGATGTTGAGCACTTTTTCATGTGTCTGTTGGCCATTTGGATGTCTTCTTTGTAAAAATGTCTGTTCATGTCTTCTGCCCATTTCTTGATTGGATTATTTGTTCTTTGGGTATTGAGATTAAGAAGTTCTTTATAGATTTTGGATACTAGCCCTTTATCTGATACGTCATTTGCAAATATCTTCTCCCATTCTGTCAGTTGTCTTTTGGTTTTGTTGACTGTTTCCTTTGCTTTGCAAAAGCTTTTTATCTTGATGAAGTCCCAATAGTTCATTTTTGCCCTTGCTTCCCTTGCCTTTGGCGATGTTTCTAGGAAGAAGTTGCTGCGGCTGAGGTCGAAGAGGTTGCTGCCTGTGTTCTCCTTTAGGATTTTGATGGGCTTCTGTCTCACATTGAGGTCTTTCAACCATTTTGAGTCTATTTTTGTGTGTGGTATAAGGAAATGGTCCAGTTTCATTCTTCTGCATGTGGCTGTCCAATTTTCCCAACACCATTTGTTGAAGAGACTGTCTTTTTTCCATTGGACATTCTTTCCTGCTTTGTCGAAGATGAGTTGACCATAGAGTTGAGGGTCCATTTCTGGGCTCTCTCTTCTGTTCCATTGATCTATGTGTCTGTTTTTGTGCCAGGACCATACTGTCTTGATGATGACAGCTTTGTAATAGAGCTTGAAGTCCGGAATTGTGATGCCGCCAGCTTTGGTTTTCTTTTTTCAACATTCCTCTGGCTATTCTGGGTCTTTTCTGGTTCCATACAAATTTGAGGATTATTTGTTCCATTTCTTTGAAAAAAGTGGATGGGATTTTGATGGGGATTGCATTAAATGTGTAGATTGCTTTAGGTAGCATTGACATCTTCACAATATTTGTTCTTCCAATCCATGAGCATGGAACATTTTTCCATTTCTTTGTGTCTTCCTCAACTTCTTTCATGAGTATTTCATAGTTTTCTGAGTACAGATCCTTTGCCTCTTTGGTTAGATTTATTCCTAGGTATCTTATGGTTTTGGGTGCAATTGTAAATGGGATCGACTCCTTAATTTCTCTTTCTTCTGTCTTGTTGTTGGTGTATAGGAATGCCACTGATTTCTGTGCATTGATTTTATATCCTGCCACTTTACTGAATTCCTGTATGAGTTCTAGCAGTTTTGGGGTGGAGTCTTTTGGATTTTCCACATAAAGTATCATATCATCTGCAAAGAGTGAGAGTTTGACTTTTTCTTTGCCGATTTAAATGCCTTTTATTTCTTCTTCTTGTCTGATTGCTGTGGCTAGGACTTCTAATGCTATGTTGAATAGCAGTGGTGATAGTGGACATCCCTGCAGTGTTCCTGACCTTAGGGGGAAAGCTCTCAGTTTTTCCCCATTGAGAATGATATTCGCTGTGGGTTTTTCATAGATGGCTTTTATGATATTGAGGTATGTACCCTCTATCCCTATACTCTGAAGAGTTTTGATCAAGAAAGGATGCTGTACTTTGTCAAATGCTTTTTCTGCATCTGTTGAGAGGATCATATGGTTCTTGGTCTTTCTTTTATTAATGTATTGTATCACATTGATTGATTTATGGATGTTGAACCAACCTTACAGCCCAGGGATAAATCCCACTTGGTCGTTTTAATGTACTGTTGGATCCTATTGGCTAGTATTTAGGTGAGAATTTTTGCATCCATGTTCATCAAGGATATTGGGCTGTAATTCTCCTTTTTGATGGGGTCTTTGTCTGGTTTGGGGATCAAGGTAATGGTGGCCTCATGAAACGAGTTTGGAAGTTTTCCTTCCATTTCTATTTTTGGAACACTTTCAGAAGAATAGGTATTAATTCTTCTTTAAATGTTTGGTAGAATTCCCCTAGGAAGCCATCTGGCCCTGGGCTTTTGTTTGTTGGGAGATTTTTGATGACTGCTTCAATTTCCTTAGTGGTTATAGGTCTGTTCAGGTTTTCTATTTCTTCCTGGTTCAGTTTTGGTAGTTGATACATCTCTAGGAATGCATCCATTTCTTCCAGGTTATCTAATTTGCTGGCATAGAGTTGCTCATAATATGTTCTTATAATTGTTTGTATTTCTTTGGTGTTGGTTGTGATCTCTTCTCTTTCATTCATGATTTTATTTATTTGGGTCATTTCTCTTTTCTTTTTAATAAGTCTGGCCAGGGGTTTATCAATCTTGTTAATTCTTTCAAAGAACCAGCTCCTTGTTTCGTTGATCTGTTCTACTGTTCTTTGGTTTCTATTTCATTGATTTCTGCTCTGATCTTTATTATTTCTCTTCTCCTGCTTGGTTTAGGCTTTATTTGCTGTTCTCTCTCCAGCTCCTTTAGGTGTAGGGTTAGGTTGTGTATTCGAGACCTTTCTCGTTTCTTGAGAAAGGCTTGTATTGCTATGTACTTTCCTCTTAGGACTGCCTTTGCTGCATCCCAAAGATTTTGAACAGTTGTGTTTTCATTTTCATTGGTTTCCATGAATTTTTTTAATTCTTCTTTAATTTCCTGGTTGACCCATTCATTCTTTAGTAGGATGCTCTTTAGCCTCCATGTATTTGAGTTCTTTCCAACTTTCCTCTTATGACTGAGTTCTAGTTTCATAGGATTGTGGTCTGAAAATATGCAGGGAATGATCCCAATTTTTTGGTACAGGTTGAGACCTGATTTGTGACCTAGGATGTGATCTATTCTGGAGAATGTTCCATGGGCACTAGAGAAGAATGTGTATTCTGTTGCTTTGGGATGGAATGTTCTAAATATGTCTGTGAAGTCCATTTGGTCCAGTGTGTCATTTAAAGTCTTTATTTCCTTGTTGATCTTTTGCTTAGATGATCTGTCCATTTCAATGAGGGAGGTGTTAAAGTCCCCCACTATTATTGTAGTGTTGTCAATGTGTTTCTTTGCTTTTGTTATTAATTGGCTTATATAATTGGCTGCTCCCATGTTAGGGACATAGATATTTACAGTTGTTAGATCTTCTTGTTGGATCACTATGGCATTTAAAAAGTACAGTTCATTATATATTGACAACAGCAGAGTTGTAAGATAAGCATCTCTATGAGCACTAAAGGACCTGAAAACTATGGCTTAGCAAAGTTCAGGGAGCTGTGCAAGGCTAGCCATGGATGGCACAGCCTCCTGGGAAGGACTGCTCCATTGCAAAGCTCGTCTTTTTTGCTCAGGGCCATTCTGCCTTTTCCCTGACAGTGTATTTGATACACAGATGAGTGGCTTCACGTCATCCGATTTCAGTCTCAGCAAAGAAACACGTATCATTGACGAAGGCCTTCTTTTAGTCACCACTGATCCCTTTGCACCGGACCCCAGTCCTCTGACATGCTGGATCTCCTGACCAAAGCATGTTGGGTAGGTAGTCTCTGTTGTGCAAGAACTTGAAACTAAAATGAACCGGAGGATAGAAAATGGAAAATCTCACACAGTGTGCCTTCAAGAAAATAAAACTGAAGGACTGAGAGACTGATTTCCCATAAATGCCTGATTTACAGAAAAACTGATAATGTTGGAATTCTCTTAAGTGATAGGGAGTTGGTCCAGGGTTTCCTTATATCAACTTTGGAAGTTTTACTTTTGGTTTCTAGAGACGTGAAAAAAGAAACAACCCAGGTCAGGTTGATCTCACAAAATAAGCTGAATTGAGCTTCATTTGTGTGACCGAACTGGCTTTGTCAGCTTGGGGAATTTTCAAAGATGGCCTTCATTTGTTTTGATTTTCACAAACTAAATGAACTCTCCCCTCTTTCCAACCCTGCCCATAAATACAGCCCACCCCAAACCCTCACCAGACTCGCCTGTAGCTTGCCAGTTTGCATGTCCCGAATTGCAATTCCTCAGCTATTCCTGAAAAAACTCCTTTTGACAATTTTGAGCTTGCCTTGGTTTACCTCTTTTTATTTAGGTTGACACTGTCTGCTAGAATGTTCTAGATAATGTTCTTTATTTAAAAGTAGATACAATGCTCTTTATTTAAAAGTAGATACAAGTAATTTCTAATTCCTCCATCTTGATCAAGTATGCTGACTTATCTCCTCTCTCCCTTAAGCCCTTAAGCACGTTCAGGAGTTTGAACTTTATTCTAAGAGTATTGAGAAATCCCTCAGCAAACAGCTGAGTGGCCTAATCACATTTGCCCTTTAGAATTACCGAGGTGTCAAATGAAGAACAGATTGGAGAGAGGCAAGCCTGGAGTCAAGGAAACTGGTGCAAGAATAGTACACGAGTCTAAGTGAGAGATGAAGGTGATGTGTGGTGAAGAATTAAACCCTCCCCAAAGAGGATTCTGGCATCTCCCCTTTGGATCCTGGGAAGTGAGCCCCAAGCCCTGGAATGTCATGTCTGAGGAGTGTTTTTGTTTGCCTGCAGGCCTTGGCTCACACCCGGAATGATATAGGGTGGAGACTTTGGATCGCATTGTGTCAGCTCAACCTCTGAAGGGACTGCAGACCAAGGTCAGCCATGTGGGCAGCCAACCAGGTTTCCATGATTGAGCTCAATAAACACGCTGGACACCAAGGCTCAGTGAACTTCTCTGGCTGGCAATGCTCTGTGCATATTATCACACATCCTTGCTGAGACTGTACTGCTGCCCACAACCCCACCAGGACAGGACAACTGGAAGCGCCGTGTTTGGAACCCTTCTGGACTCTGCCCTATCCATCCTTCTTCCCTTGGCCAATGTTAATATGTGTCCTCTAGCTGTGCTAACCTATAACCATGAGCATAACCACTTTGAGTTCCGTGAGTCCTTCTAATGAAACTCAGAGTGGTCTTGGGAACCCCTAAATTTGCAACTGGTGTCATAAGTAAGGATGGTCTTGGGACTGTTCCCTCAAGAACAGTCTGTGTCTGGACCAAAGGAGTAGAAGTGAGAATGGAAGTGAGCAGAAGCTTACAAGAGACCTAAGAAATAGCACTGGTGAGCTTTGTTGACTAGACATGGTGAGGGGAGGATGAGAAGGAGTCATCTGGGTGGCATTCAGATTTCTGACTTGGCCGCTGGTGGAGTGCTATGTGGTTCTGACCAAACTGGATTATGTTTTCCAAGACATTTTATTCTTAATGCCTGGAATAGGGATGTTTTAGATACAAAATAGATGTTGAATGAAGAATGGTCTGGGACAGTGGGTAAGATCTGACTGATTTATTAACCAGAATAGAAAATGATCATGAATTTACAGTGGAATATTCATTGGACAGGAAACCCCACTTTCATTTTTAAATCAATCTAGGAGGCCAGATTTTGGTTTGAATGGATGCTTGCAATTAGAGGTATCCTATTATTTATTTGCTGCTTGCTTATAGAAAGAGTTTAATTTCAATGAAAAAGTTAAATCTTCAGTGGGAGAATGAATGAAGAAGCTTTCAATGAAGAAGTTAAATCTTCTGAAAGATTAATTTCATCAAGCTATGTTAATGAACATTGTCTCATTTCAATTCAGATGATTTCTGCCCAAATAATAGGTATCGGTTCCTGTACCATCTGAACATCTGGAGCCCCTGAGAGGGGTCATGAACAAAGCTTCCTGCCTAGGAGATATCTTTTTGTTACGTTCTGTATAGACCCCTGACTTTTTCTTTTTAATCCATACTTTGGTTACCACAAAATTGAGTTCACAAAATTTTCTTTCTCTTTATGACATTGCTGTCTTATGGTTAAGCCTAGATGCTAGTCATGGTTTCCTTGCTGACTTATATTTTTGTCATTTTTATACTCTCTTCTCTTTAGTAGATTTAGGTTACGCACAAGTCTCTCTCATTAAGCTTTTAGAATCATCCTGGTGTCATTAGTATCACTTGTATGTATGTTATTAAATTGAAAAAAATCAGAAGACTAGATAACACTTCCTCCCACTCACTGCCCAAGAGGTCTGGATAGTCACCGTGAGGACAAGAATATTTATAACAACAACAATACATGGCCTGCTTAATGTTTAGGCTTCTTCGGAAGAATAAATGTGCTATCATAAGCCAACTACTGAGTAAAATATAAAGTTGTATGCAACTGTTAGCTATATATGTTTTAATTAGCTGAATTCTTAGTGAATGACTAAGATCTATTTTTGTGTGTGTGAATTCTGTTATGTCCAATTTTAAGGACTTTTCTCTTTACAAATAACTTCACAACTTTTATCGTACTTATTCATAACAAGAGTCTGGTAAGGTGGCTGTTACGACAAGTTCCATAAATAGGAACCTGAGCAGTGGTGAGAGACCAGGTGACTTGTGTCAGGCCCCACAGCTCCCGGGTGACGGAGCGGCGAGTTCAGTTGGTCCCACCGACCTCTACAACCAAGCCACCCCCTCCCCCATGCCATAGTTCTGTCCAGGTGGGACACATCCATAAAGCAGGTGAATGCCATTTGGTTCTTTTCTGAAGCACTCTGCCTTCCTTAAAATAGGGGTACGGCTCCATCGTTCATGTGGCAAGAACAATCAAGCAGAATCAGGAAATCTCAGTCCTGGAATGATGTCTCGGTGGAAAATTACAACGTATGCAACTGGAAGTGCAGAGTGAAAACGGCTTCCTAACCATCTCCTAAGAGAGAGGCTGCTGTTACACTGATGTTCAGGATTTGAAAACAAACGACGGGAAGCAAAAGCCTTTTAGTAAGTGTGCGTTCACGTGTGGCGTGGGAACGGAGGGGCTCCTACGCCCAGGGCGGCCGGCTGTCTGTGCGGGTCGCGTCCAGCTGACAGAAAGGTCTGGGACGGCGTGGGGCAGACACAGGCTTTTTAGGGAGACTGCCTTGGTTTGGGGTTCTCTCTCCAGCAGTTGCTCACCGTAGACCTTTAGCTTCTCCAGACCTCAGCTTGCTCATCCGTAAGGCAGGGATTCCACCGTAGCCATGCCGCACATTCTGGAGCAGGAAGCAGCGGGGCGGCATCTTTGCTGGTTCTCCTTCTAGGCTGAGCCCCTGCACTGACGCTTACTGAGGGAAAGAGCTTGGCCTTCACCTCCCCCGGGAAGTGCTTGGGGGGGTGGGCGCATTCCATGTAAGCACGGCACATGAAATCATCTGTCTTCTTTGTCTTTTAGAGGCAAAAAGTTCCAAAGATCTGCTTGCATTTACTGATAAGCAGGGAGCACAGGAAAGCGGTGACAACTGTTTGGAGCTGAGCAGAACTAGCACACTCGTTTCTGGCTTTCATTTCCTTAAGTATTCCCAGAAGTCATGGACATGGTTCCATCTAATTTAGAGATACTGAATACCATTCATTGAGCAAATAGTAAAACCCATCTTCCCGTGGGTTCATTATGTTTACACCGATCCTATTTAGTTAATGTTGCATTTTCGTAAATTGTACTTTCCGTGGAGTAATTGTGAGTCATAGAGAAAAAGAAAAACATGTAAATTAATCAGCGCTTAAATAGTAAACAATATACCTAAACAGAGACTGAGCGGGAAGAACATTGGCAAAGGCGTGCGCTTTCACCGTGTCTGTTTCTGAGTCAGTGAAACTTGCGATGACCATTTGTTTCTCAATGTCATCTCCATTTGCTGGATAGATGCTAGAGGAATACTGGCGCTTTTGTACATCTCGGGTCTGTGTCCCTGGCAGGGCTGTCGATTGGTGCAATGTGCACTTCTGAAAGGCAGGGGCACAGCTGCGAGGACTCGGTGGTCTGGAACCGCCAGGCCCCTCTTCCCTCTGGAGAGTCACACGGGGCACTCACACATAAGCCACGCTCGTTAATGGTGATGGCAGCTGCAGGTGGTTCTGGGTGGGTTAGCCTTTACACAGTTCCACTTGGGGGACCCGAAACTTCTACACTGCCCTCCTGATTGGCAGTTCCCTGGATTCAGGCCACCGGGGCATCATACGTTTCTCAAAGTCCTACCCCAAACCAGGCTAATCACATTGGCCGGACAGTGTTCTCTATTGGCGTTTCCCAAATACGGAAGGAATGCCCAGTAGCTGCCTTTTTGCTGTGGCCTGACATATAGCACCTGCGGTCTTCGATAGTACCTGTAGCGTGGGTGCTGCTGTGCCATGGAGGTTAGGAGAGAAAGAGCCAGCTGACTGTCTAGCAGCAGATCACCGTGCTGCGTTTCCTCTGTGTGCCTGTGCACGAGTCAGGCAATTTCTCTGAGCCTCAGTGTTCGCATCTGTAAAAGGGGGATACTGTTGTCTACTTCTGAGGTTGTTACCAGGACAGCCCCACTGAATACATCACCAGGCAAGAGGAAAGAGCTCCCCATTGTGCAAACAAGGTTAGGTTCTAAAAGGTAAAAAAACAGTCCTATCACTTACAGCTTCCTCGGCTGTCCTAGACAAGAAGACAGTTGTGTAACTTCAGTTTTAAACATAGAACCCACTTCTCCCAGGAACTCATTTTAGTGGGAAGTGGATGAAGTCCTTCATCAGCCCCCCCAAGCAAGTCTCATGGGTGGCACCTACCTAGTAGTTAGTCAGTTCATTTTTAAAGCCCATCTTCATAGTGGGCTTAGACCCCCTTCTATTTATAAAGATCCATGGTGAACCCTCAACCCCACCCTCATCATGTCTGTCTTTGTTCTGTCCTTGGGAAGACCTGTCAAAACCAAAGACTAATCATCCTAAGAGAAGTTGGGATGCAGTCTTTCCATCCTTATCCTTCAGATAAAGCTGAGAGAAAGGGACATGAGGACTCTGGAGTGGAAAGCATCTATCTCTCTCTGGCTAGTCGTCACTGGCAGGAATGAGAATTGTACAAAAGCAGAATAAACATACTTAATAGTTCTACTGGAGTTCTACCCATATGTGACTGCCACCCCACAGGACAAAGTCCTATCTCTGCCTCGGAATCCACCAGCACTTTTGCTTGAAAAAAATTCCGTGTGTAGCAGCCAGTCTCCACCTAGGGCAGGCGGGGCTCTCACCCCCTGTGGGTATGTCTCTTGTTGTAACCATGCACATTGAAGAAACAGTGTGTGCGGAGGGACTGAGTTTCTGTGACCCCCTGTTGAGGTTGGGTTCTCGGGATGCTGAGTCTGTTAGTTTAGCATGAAGGGAGTTTATCAAGATGTGTCTTGGGATCCGCACCTATGGAAGGGAGAAAAAGGGAGCAAGGGTGGGCAGAGGGAGGACCAAGCTTCAGTGAAGACCCAGGACAGCCTCATGTCTCTTATGGGAATCTTGTGAGCTAAAATGGCCCTTCAGAAGAGTCTCTGACTTGGGTTGAGATGGCTAGAGTCTTATTACTCATCCCTATACCCAACCCCTGCTATGGACCAGTCATGCACATGGATCCCCTCAGAGGAAGCACCATCTGGGGCCAGCTCTCTGCAGCCAAGGCAGTCTCTGAAAGGCTGCCCACTGATGCGCCTGCCCTGCGGCCAGCCAGTCCTTCAATGAGGGACAGTCTGGCTGATGCATCATAATGTTCATGAGTGCCCCCCACCCACACACATTCTGCATGAGCTTCAGTGACCCAGTCTCTTCCCCTGTGACCACTACCATGTTCAGACCCATGATGGAGAACACAGGGATGATAATTTCTCCAGGTCTTTGGCTTTGGATGTTCTAGGATTATGAGAGGACAGAGGGAAGAGAAAGAGGATTAGAAGGAAAAGGTGAGAGGAGAATGGAGGGTGAGAAGGAACCTGACATTTAGGAAGCAGCAAGTTGTATAGGGCACTGAGGTAGGTAGTTTCTATCCTCCATTCAGTGCAATTTCCACCACTTTCCCTTAGAAAGCACAATGTGGCTATCTGCCATCTTATAGATAAAGAATCTGGGGCTTAGTGAGTGAGCAGCAAGTACAATAAGTGCTTTGTCTCAAGTTTCTTTCACTTTAAAATCCGTGTCTAAGCTGTGGTTCTGAATACAAGCACGTGATGGCAGGAACCCCGCCAC
Organism: Phoca vitulina; assembly: GCF_004348235.1. Classification (NCBI taxonomy): domain Eukaryota; kingdom Metazoa; phylum Chordata; class Mammalia; order Carnivora; family Phocidae; genus Phoca; species Phoca vitulina. The sequence goes on along the minus strand of NW_022589745.1, from coordinate 5,400,918 downwards.
GTGCCCCTGGCGTCAGCTTCCGGGGTCCATAAGCCTGCATCCTCCCTGCCCTCCAAGCCACTGTAGCTGCTCCCAGATCTGGAGCTAGACTTACCTCTTCTGCCTTTCTTCTCATTTCTTGCCTACAAGCATGTCATTCTCTAGCTTCTGCCTTACGAAAGATGCTCAATAATGTGCAATGAATATTGGGTGGTAGCCCAGGCCTCAGAGCTATACACCTGACTGTATTAACCAAACTCCCTGCTGCTGGAATGTTAGAGAAGGACACTTGGGAGGTCACAAGGGACGGCCCGGATGGCTAACAGTTCAAGACAAGTGTACAAGAAAGTGTTTTCCCAATTCTGTTTATATTACACAGTGCACACTTACACGCATATAGGAATGGCTTCCATTTTACACATAGTATCTCAATCCACACAAAAAACACAGATTTCCCCTTGTTTCAGAGATGAGGAAACTGAGTCATGGAGAGATTAAGGAGTGTACCCAAGTTAGGTGGTGCAGCCCAGCTTCAGATCTGGCTCTTTCAGGCTCTAAGTCTTAGCTTTGAACTTGGCCAAACAGATACAAGCATCAACTCTCACATCCATCTTACCATCTTAGCTGGGAGACCAGCCTTGCAGGGGAGGCCCATGTGAGGCCAGATGCGTATTCTCTTTTATTCTCTGCTCTAGGACACATGAGAAAATGTAATCTTATAGTTCATGCATGTGTACACATAAATACAAACACGGTTCAGAGTGTGAGTTCATACGAAATAGTCGATGTGTGTTGAATGTACCAGGGAGCATCTGTCTTGATCTAGATACCAATGAACAATTGATTAGTATATCGTATTTACATCGCACACAAATAAACACACACTCACACTAACTGTCACATACACAGACACTCACACAGACTCATGATGATCTTCCCTCTTGGGGATGTTTGTTCAGAGGCCGCTCTCGCCTGCCTCCTTAGGGCGGGGGCGGGGGGGGGGGGGGCTCGCACAGGTGTGAGTGTGGGTGGAATTTATTTTCTAAACAAGTGAGAAAATGAAAAATGAACAGAAAAGCCACAAAAGCAACTATGGTTGTTGATCTTGATTTTTTAAAAATGCAGGCAGAAGACGGAGGGAGGGAGGTGACAGGGTGGTTTAAGCAATGGGTGGGGAGAGAGGGACGGAATGGAGGACAAAAGAGAAAATGGGAGAAAAGTAACTTTGTCATCCTCCCCTCTTAGAACAAATGAGTCTAGCCGCTACATGCTTTTGAGCCCATCTTATGAATTACCACCTATTAGCAGACAAGAGATACACCGCAGGGAGGTGTTAAGAGGCTGGTTTTGATATTGTCAAAGTACTGATGGCTTTGCTCAAACCAGGTCCAAAGGCTGTAACCACAGAGCTTGTGTGTGAGCACCTAGTCCCTTAGTTGCTTTAAATTGCATGACTCAGAGTGTAATGGCAATTCTTTTGGTTTTCATACTTCCATTTCTGTGAGACACATGATTAAAAATCCGATTTGCTTTTTGCTCGTCAAGCCTTAATCAGCTACCCTGCTGGGCTGGAGTGAGAGCCTCAGTAATCAGCCTGCTTTATAGGGAAGGCAGGGGTAGAAATTGGACATGGGAACACTGCTTTCTTAGGGTTTTCCTTAAACTCTGAAAGCATCTCCTTCTTGCAAAATTTCAGTCACAATCTGTAATCCATTAGCTAACTAGCTCCCCCTCTTGAAAGTTTTCTTTCAGATAAAAATGGCTTAATGCTATAAGGAGATGATCTAACATCAAACTAATCTTTGTTTATGGCCATCGTTGGAATCTGTTGTGTCAGGAAAAAAAAAAAAAATGTGGTTGTGTTAAAATCTGTCCCAAGCAAAAGCTGCAACTGTGCCATTATTTTAATTAAGTCTAACAGCTTTCAAGTCATCTTTTTTACTTAAAGGTGTTTTGACACAGCCTGAAAAGGAAGGGAATCAGGAACACTTACCTGCGGAGTTAGCTGAAAGCTGCCAGGGCCTTAAAGAGTTAAGGTAGCAAAAATGTTTGTCACCAAAAAATATGAGTTTGTGTTACTGTCAGAAATTTAGACTCTTGACAAAATGCCATGTCATGCCTTATTTGTTTTGTATTGTTACTATTTTATTTTTATTTTGATCCAGACATTTTTCTCTTTCATCTTGCACTGAAACCAAGAAAAAGTTTTGGGGTGCCTGGGTGGCTCAGTCGTTAAGCGTTTGCCTTCGGCTCAGGTCATGATCCCAGGGTCCTGGGATCGATTCCCACATCGGTCTCCCTGCTCAGCAGGAAGCCTGCTTCTCCCTCTCCCACTCCCGCTGCTTGTGTTCCCTCTCTTGCTGTGTCTCTGTCTCTCTGTCAAATAAATAAATAAAATCTTCAAAAAAAAAAAAGAAAAAGTTTTGACTGTCTGTAGAATTCAAGCAATGAATGAATCTATTATGTGATACATTATATAAATTTCGGAGCAAGTCATGGGGCCGCTGTGTGATATACATATTTCAGAGGGTAAGACTCATAGCAAAGAGATACACTGAGCAATACTCCGTGCTCAGATACTGTAACAGAGCTGTTCTCAGGCGTGGCTGCATATGTATTTGAATCCTGTGGAGAACTAACTTGTTGTTTATGCCTGGGTCTCATCCTCCAGAGATTCTGATTTCACTGGTCTGGGGTGTAACCTAGGTGTCAGGGGTTTAAAAAGTTCTCCAGGTGATTCAAATATATAGCCACAGTTGGGGGCCTGTTTTAAGCATATTGTACCACCCGCACGCAATTTTATTGAGGAATAATTGACAAATATAATTGAATATATGCACTTGTGATAATAAAGGCAGCCAGCCACCCAGGATCTTCTCATCATCCAGGTCCTGGTTTTGCTCTGATGTATCTCTCCAGACCCCAGAGAGCATCTCTAGAGGTGACTCTGGGGCTGCTTCTGGGGCTACTAACCCAAACCAGCACTTGGACATGCCAGCTTTTTGACCATTGGCCAGTATATTAGTTTGCAAGAGCTTCCATAATTACATGCCACAGACTTGGTGGATTGAACATCAGAAATGTATTTCCTCAGTTCTGGAGGCTGAAGTCTGAGATCAACTATTGGCAGATTGGTTTCTCTGAGGCCTCTGTCCTTGGCGTGCAGACGGCTGTCTTCTCCCTGTATCCTCACGTGGTCTCCCCTCTGTCTACGTCCTAATCTCTTCTTATAAGGACATCTGTCATACCGGAGTCCAACCTAGCCCCATGACCTCATTTGACCTTAATTACCTCTTTAAAGGGCCCATCTCCAACTACACTCACATTCTGAGGTACTGGAGGTCAAGGCTTCACTTTATGAACTGAGTTTGGGAGTGGGGAGGGGATTCACCTCATAACAGCTAGCCAGAAGGGGTGTTTGCACCGCCAGCGTGACAGGAACTGGGACAGGGAAAAACTTCAGAGATACCAGGATGCACAAGTGTTTCTGAATAGTCTTCCTGAGCTCCCTTTATCAGTCAAATTAACATCAAGGTAGCAGCCAGCAGGGGGCTCTGTGGCCATATCAAAGGGCAGAATTAGCCTGGGGAGTGGACTGGAAAATCCATCTTCCACCCCAAGGACCATCCAAAGGGCCGGAGCGCCTTTTCCAGGGTCCTGGGAAGTGGGGAGCCCCTGTGCCCACAGCCCCCGGTGGGTTGAAGGAGGGTGGGCTCTGTTTCCTCTGCTGCTGCTGGTTCAAGGCAGCTCGACACCCTAGTCCCCAAACACAAGCACCCGGCTGTCACCATGACATGATGACTTGGCCACCAGAGGCCATGAGATGCCTGGCTTTCCTCATTAACAGCAGAGCGGTACTTACTGTCTCTCAGTGATGGGATCTTTGGACGTTTAGCTTGTTCTTTGTCTTCCCTAAGTTTGAGCCTCACACAGCCCTTGGCATTTTTGGTTTGGCGTCATTCTTTCCATTATTTCTGTTCCCTACATCTTAAGGTTGGAAACTTCCACTTTCTTTCCTGCCAGAGAAGGCTCGGGTGGGCTCCGTTCTCAAATTTCCAAACACAAGTTCTCTGACTCTTTTCACCCCCTTTGAGTCTCCCTTCCCCCCACGGCCAAGCCGACATGGCCTCTCGGTGTGGAACTCTGGGTTTACTTTGTGTCGCACTGTGTTCTAGAGATTTCTGTAAGTGGCGACTGAGTCCTTTAATTAGTGCCTCAGCAGATCTACATTATTTCAGGTCCTCTTCTTTGACTTTACCAACACTTTTAAAAACAACGCAGGATCAAGACTAAATAATAAAATTAAATGAATAAAGTGTTATTTTGAGCTCCCTGAGAACATGGGCCATATACCCATGAGTTTCTGACACTGTGTAGATACACATTTGAAATCTAGTGAATTGAACTGACTCAGACTTCATTTAATTAAACAGATCACTTTTGGTCAAAGCTGGGAGGGACCCATGACTCTGTCTTGAGAGATGAGCAGGCTCCAGACAAGGGCGGCAGTCTTAGGCCACACAGTGAGTCAGGTCAGACCTGGGATCAGCTCTCAATCGCTCAATGACTACATTAATTCATAGATCACGTGCCTCAAGATTCATGAGCACTCTGCTGTAGGAAGATGTCGAAACAGGACACTGTTTCACTGTCTTCTGTTTAGTACATCTCCAAATGGCACATAAAGTTTTATTTTTTTTATTTTTTTATTTTTATTTTTTAAAGATTTTATTTATTTATTTGAGAGAGGGAATGAGATAGAGAGAGAGAGCATGAGAGGGGGGAGGGTCAGAGGGAGAAGCAGACTCCCTGCCGAGCAGGGAGCCCGATGCGGGACTCGATCCTGGGACTCCAGGATCATGACCTGAGCCGAAGGCAGTCGCTTAACCAACTGAGCCACCCAGGCGCCCCGGCACATAAAGTTTTAAAAATGAACCGAGGTGTGCATGTGAATTAGAAACTGAAAAGCACGCGTTCTGTTCACAACACGCAGTCCCTTAGACAAGACCATGTGGCTTGCAGGCCATGGGGAGAAGGTCGCCCGTCATGAAAGAGCTGGATTGAGTTTGCTGCTGGCCAGCCCCGCTCAGCTACTAACAGCCATCTGGATTGTCGACATAGAGGCCAGATTGCCTGTTACGTCCACCAAGTGAGTTGTCTTGCCCTGGAAAAACAAAATAGAAAACATCAACAAAAGAAACCTGTCACCTCCCCGTCTTCCTCCGTGGAAATGAGCTCGCTTCCACCTTGCGCTGGTGGGAGAACCATGGAGCTCACTCTGCAGGCCGCTGCCAGTGGGGCGTCTGGACAGGAACCCGATGGGCAGGCAGAGGGTTGCAGACGAGGAAGCCGCAAGAAGGCTTTGCTGTGTTGTTTCCTGGCATAGTCAGCAGGGGTTCAAGAACACAATACCTATTTATTAGCTGAACGCCCATCCTTTCCCTCGCTCACTTGGCTAAATAGAAAGTGAAGTTCGCGGCAGTTTGTCTGCAGAGCTCTCTCACTCTGCGGCTCCCTTTCCTTTGTTTCTAAGAATAAGCAAATCACCCAAAGGCTGAAAATCTCTCCTTTAAAAAGGAAAAAATGAGCTGGTCTGATTTGGCATTTAATTAAGGCTTTTGTCTCTGTTGTGGATTAGTGCATCTTCTGCTTAGAAGGTGGTTGTTGTGACTTTTCTTTCCAGTTTCTTCTTAAGTTGTATTAATTTTGCTGCGAATTGTTTTGAGATGCTGAGCCTGGGGAGCAGAGTGCGTGTCTTTCTGGACGGGCGTTCTGCCGTCAGTGGAATACAGCAGCGCAAGTATTTCCCCAAGGAAGATGGCAGCCATTTAGCAAATCAATTGTAGCAATTTTACTTCGCAGTCCTGTGAATTTTGTTCCTCCTCCTAAAATGTCTGTCTCCAGAAGCAAAAAGGGGAGCAAATTTTGTGAACTGCTGCACAGGGGAAGCACCTACCAAATCACTTTATTTGCTGTAAAAAAATTGTTAATTTGTAATTGTGATAACAATCTGACACTGAGCACGACACCAGGCGTGGTGGGGGGGGGGGGGGAACGTATAATCAGGGATTCAGATCAAACAGCAATCAGAAAGCCTAAACCACCTTTAGGATTTACCTTGAAATTTGCAGGTAGAGTGTGGTGATGCCATCGTATTTCACTGAAACAGGAAAATATTTGTGGAGAGTGTGGATAAAATTTTCTTGTGAGAATCAGAATCTAAAGGACTCACATAATAAAAAATCCAATTTGTTCTGTTTCCTCAATCAGAGATTTCAGAGGTGTGCTCAAGGTGTCTGCACGAAGAGAACAAAAGCTCATCCACAAAATGTGTGCTAAGTTCCGGACGCCTGGGTGGTGCAGTCGGTTGAGCGTCAGGTCACGATGTCAGGGTCGTGAGATCAAGCCCCGTGTCAGGCTCCACACTCAGGAGGGAGTCTGCATGAGATCCTCTCTCTCCCTCTCCCTCTGCCCCTCCTGCTCATGCTCTCTCACTAAAATAAATAAATAAATATTTTTAAAAAAGAATGTATGCTAAGTTCCAAAACCTGTGCATGTGGAACAACGGGCAGGGCTGAGGGAGGTGCGGGAATGAAAGTGGGAAGACCCAGGCTTTTATTGAGGAGGTGCTAAGCATCAGTCACTGTAGACCAGGAAACACACACACAGACACACACACACACACACACACACTGCACGAATGCACGTATACACATGCATGTAGCAAATCCAAACTGCACGCAGTTGCATACATGTTTGCTTCTGCTTTAGTGCATCAGCAAAAGATTGCTTTCTCTGCCTGCAGTGACTTCTCATACATACAACCTACCCCACCTCCATTTTTTTAGCTAATTCCTTTTCTGTCTTAAAAATGTTGGCCAGATAGCACCTCTTCCAGGAAGTCTTCCAAGACTATGCTCTGCCTCCACCATCTGTTTGTGCTCCATAAAGCCCCTGGGCATTCTCTCCTAGAAGTTTGTTTTTTTATGATATATTGTAATGGCACTTGGATTAATCTACAAAGGTAGATCTGCCAGGAGTCTTATTAAACCTAGTCTGAGCCTTCATCTAATTCAGTCTCCATCATCAGTGCCCCTGTTGGCACCCCGAGCTCCACCAGAATGGACGATGTCTGATACTCGGGGGACCAAAATGGAAGAGGGGCCTCCAACCTGCAGCCATCAGTCACTGCCAAGGATCGAGCAACCCTGTAAAAACTGGTAGCTCTGTCTCTGGGTGGCAGTTGGCTTTGGGAAGTTTTTGATAGCGCTAGGAAACGTGGTGCACAGGGTCCAGATGGTGGAGGTGTTGAATAGAGACAGGGGGCATTACGGAAAGCAAAAGCCAGATGGACAAGTTCAGGGAGCTGGAAAGACATGTCTGGAGAATGGTGGGTTTTCTATTTAGCTAGGGAGGCAAAGTCATGGGGGATGAGGTTTGCAAAGTTGCACACAGTCAAATGGAAGTGGTACTTGAATGTGAAAGCTAGGGATTTTTTTTTTAAAGATTTTATTTATTTATTTGAGAGAGAGAGAGAGAGCACTCTGGAGAGAGAGCACAAGAAGGGGGAAGGGCAGAGGAAGAAGGAGAAGCAGACGCCCCGCTGAGCAGGGAGCCCGATGCGGGACTCAATCCCAGGACCCTGAGATCGTGACCTGAGGCGAAGGCAGATGCTTAACCAACTGAGCCACCCGGGCGCCCCCCGAAAGCTAGAGATTTTTTTTAATTAGGCAGTATAGCATAGTTACTAAAAGTGTAAATTCTAGTGCAAGATTGTGTTAGTGACTCTAAACTTATTTATTCACTAGTCGTATGAACCTGAGACCAATTTCCTAACTCTCGATTTCCTCCTCTGTAAAATGGGGCTAAATTATTATCGACGTCATAGGGCTGTTGTAAGGATAAAATGAGTTAAAATATATAAATCATAACAATGCTTGGGATGTAGCAAACACTACATAAGTATTGTTATTGTTATATACTCTTCGGTTCTGAAGGAAACGGGAAGTAAATGAAATTTTGGGAAACATTGTGATGAAAAAGTTCAATCCATTTCCCAAAGTATTTATCTATTTACTATTTTATTAGACCCTCAGACTCTGAGACTATGCATAAAGCGAATAAGGCAAGGTGCTGGATTATCTCAGCTGCACGCTTATTCCGGTAGAAGCACGTGGTATGTTAAAACCTGGGTCCAGCTATGATAGAAACAAATATGCATTTGTTTTTAAGAAAAGTAAATTTGATGTTTTACTAACATTTATTTGGATTAGTAATATGTACATAAAATGCTTGGGAGAATGACTAGTACTAAATGTTACTAAAATAGATTTAATATGCAAAAAGCCACAAAAGGATTACTTAGTATGTGGATAACCAATGATGTCATCGGTTATAGATTTTGACTACTAAATTAACAGCAAGGTACACATTCAACAAATACGTGAAAGTAAAAAAAAAAAAACCAAACATGTTTTACTCTGATAAAACACAAAAATAAAATAACCCCATTAATAGCTAAAAGGATGGTAAGCTATTGACATTCCTTCTGAGGGCTAGCACCACAAACACCACAGCTGAGGAATAAGTAGGACAGTTGTTCTAACAACTGAGTCTTGTTCAGGATAATCGTGTGGCTTCATTTCCGTGAGCAGGACCCAGATTTTTGAGATAAAGCTTGAAACCTAAAAATGATGATTTATCAGGTATTTCAACACGGTTTTCTGTCATTCTTTGCAATGTCATGGCAGAAAAGACAGGCTTACAGAGTCAGGTTGTTGAGATGGGTTGGCTTTTGGCAGATTGTTACAAAACTTTCATATTCTCTCTTAATATGTAGCAAGAAACTGGTGAAAGCAGATTCTTTCCTTGGGGAAATATGTTTTTGAACTACATTTTCTTTTCTTTTTTTTTTTTAAGGTTTTATTTATTTGAGGGAGAGAGAGAGAGTGAGAAACAGTATGAGAGGGGAGAGGGTTAGAGGGAGAAGCAGGCTCCCCGCCGAGCCGGGAGCCCAACCTGGGACTCGATCCCAGGACTCCGGGATCATGACCCGAGCCGAAGGCAGTCGTCCAACCAACTGAGCCACCCAGGCGCCCGTGAACTACATTTTCTTTTAACATTGCTTGAATAGCACTGAAATAGCATTTGAATATTGTGGAAAATCTAGTATAAACCTTCAAGTATATTTTTAAAGGGAGAGAAGGCCACAACCCCAGCACCGTAACAAAACCAGGTTCATTTTGACACCCTTCTCCAGTCCTCCACATGAAGAAACAATTGGAGATTTCAGTATTTATATCTTGCATACTGTTTATTAGCTCTTTATTTTGAAATAATTATGACACAATTTAAAATAATCTGAGATATTTATAAAACCGGTGCAGAGGGATCTCCTGCACCCTCTCGCCCTGCTCCTCCCAGTGGAAGCACCTGATATGACTATAGCGCAATATCAAAACCAGGAGATTGACACTGATACAATCTACAGACCTTATTCAGATGTCGCCAGATTTCACAGACACTCGTGTGCGTGCATGGATGTGTGTGTGTTTGTGTATCATTCAAATTAGTTTGTATTTTCTTTCTACTTAAGAGTCTTTAATGTTCTATGGGTCAACATGTGATTCATAATTACCAAGCTTTTCAGTATAAAAACTATATAATCACCTTACAGAAGAAGATAGATAATATTTTTTAAAGCCCCTCTTGCTGTGATTTCACTGTTCTGAAGTATTGGCATTAAGTCATGAGTTTCCATACAACTAGAGGCAGAATTTGTATTTATTATTACTTTTAAAGTTGAGTCACTGACCGTAGTTACTTCTCTAATGTCTGCTACCCCAGAGGACGTTACGTTCCGTGAGCAGAGGGCACGCTTCTCTTCGTTTGCCACTTTATCTTCACTCGATCTGATATTTTTAGTTGGCACTTTATTTGGTATCCCTACTCTATCTATCTGATGTTTTATAGATATTTTTGAGTTAAATAATTAGTGAGTAAACATAAAATATGTACCATCAAACTTTTAACATGGCAACAATGCCAGATTTGCTGTTTAGTATATGTAAGGTTAATGACAATAACAGCAAAATGGCTCATCATCCCCCAGGTGGACTTGAGAGGTGAGGGAAAATAAAGCCCTCTTTCTGGCTATGAAACTCCCACATCTGTCTAATATATCTACATCTCAGTGGTACTCAGTAGAGTGTGACTACGTTGAGGTTAGATGCCGTCTTGGTACTTTAAGAAAGGCCTAGAAACAAATTCTTGCTTTTTGGCAGAGTGTAGACTGGTCGTTCATTGAAACAGTGATGCAGCAAGCATCTATAGAGAGACTTGAATGTGTCAGGAGTTTGACAGGCTAAAAGACATGGATTTTATGATTTACTTGGAAAGAGACAGGAAAAGCCCTGATTACAGCAAGAAGGATAATTGCTAGAGAGAAGCAAGCATAAGGAATGTTAGGAAGACTTCTGGTGTTGGAGAGTAATGCTGAGTAGCCTACAGTGTATGGTTCTTTAGGAATATATAGTATTCCAAACTTGCACATGAGTGGCTCTGTTTCACCTGTCATTTCTATTGGAGCTCCTGCCCCCTGCCACAGGAGAGGGGACCTTTAGAGCCTTTAAGAACTTTTGTGTACTGCTGAGGATAGGGAAACATAAATCTCAAAGCACTGATCTGGGGCTTCTCCCTAGTGAATCTGGTTTGCCCCAAATACCTACACTCTTCCAAAAATAAAAAATATGTTTATTTTCTATAGAAAGCTGGTATCTCATTAAATGGTTAGGTCAATACAAGTCTCTTTAAAATGCAAATGGGAGGAAAGTAAGATTAAGGTCTTCTACTCACTTATTTTTTTTTTATTAGTGAACTGTTATACTTATTTTTCTCCCACTGCTTAGCAGAATGAGGTGGGCTACAGGAGTATTCTTAGAAAACGTTTAATGGGGAATGAGTCGAGATGCTGATTTTATTACCTAGAACTTCTTGGGAAATGAGGCCTATTTAAACAGCAATTAGTGGACCATGAGACCACAGAAAAAGGGATTCATAGGAGCATACCATGCTCGGCAACATTTGGGGAAACTCATTTGCTCCCTCTCTCCCTTTCTTCTCTGAGGATTCAGATCTTATACCAACAAGTTCATCATGGGTTAGTAGCATTTAGTGGACTGGTCTGAGAATCTAAGCATCCTTCATAACACTGACTTGACAAACAAATGTGGCCTAGCTTCTCAGTCACCAAATTTCAATTTAGTTTTTGGGCCATAGTGTAGAAAGAGAGACTTCTCACTACACTCACAAGTGTGTAAAACCATGCTGCTTTTAGAACAGCCTGGGATATAAGGGTCATAAGTAACCTTGTGGTCATGTCATCAAAAAAAAGGAGCTAACAGAGAAGGTAAGTGACTTATAAGGGCATACTGCTAGTTAATGAGTAGAGAACCTAGACTTTGGCCAGTGCCCTTCATTTTTGTCTCTTTTAACTTACAGCACTTCTTGTCGATAATAACCAGGGTTCTCCAGGGAAGAGCCAACGAGAGAGAGGGATAGAGAGGTTAATTATCAGGAATTGGCTCACATGATTACAGAGACTGACAAATCCCGAGATCTGCAGTCAGCAACCTGGAGACCCAGGAGAGCCAGGGTAGTCACAGCTCAAGTCCAAAGGTCAGGAACCAGGCTAGCTGATGGTATAAGTTCCAGCCCAAGTCCAAAGGCTTGAGACTCAGGAGAGGCAACAGTGTAATTCCCACTGGACTCTGAAGGCCTGAGAAGCAGGAAAGCCGATGGTATAAGCTTCAGTTCACGGGCAGGAGAAGATCAGTGTCTTCTCAGGCCAGCAAAATTTCCTCTTACTCAGCCTTTTTTGTTCTATTTAGGTCATCAATTGATTAGATGAGGTCCACCTCCACCAGAAATCGGGCAATCTTTTTTACTCAGTCAACTGATTCAAATGTCAGTGTCATCCAGAAATACCCTCAAAGATACACCCAGTATGTTTGGCCAGATGTCTGGGCACCTCAAGACCCAGTCAAGCTTACAAGATTAACCATCCCACCGTCCTCCTTTTCTGCCTCTAGTACTATCCCCATCCCCACCCCTACCTCTAGATCTTCCTTCTCTACACTTGTTTCTGATCCAAATGGAAGCAACTCTCGGCTCTCCCTAGTTCTACTCATCTCTTCTTAGTTGAGACATGTTGACTTTAATAAGTAAAGAACCTTCAGGGTTGTCCAGAGTGGAAATGAGATGCCAATGGAAGGCTTAGAGCAGTAATTCCTAAGTCTGCCTTGATTCAGAGAGACTTTGAGGAGAAGGTCAGTCAAGGGGCTTATAGATTCACTACTTAGAAAAGCATTATTATGAAGGGTATGTATCTGTGATAGACCCACAGAGCATATAGGAATTATAAGAATCGGCATTATGTTTTAGAAAAAGCAGATTTGTCCTTGACTGGAAAATTGAAATGGTAATAGTTAGTAAGAAAGAATTCTCCATTCAGCTATGAATATATATCCCTACTGTAATAAATTGAAAACAGTTTGCATTGGGGAATTTTTAGAAAAATATGTATCCCTAAGTAGTGAGTAATGTGTTTAATTAGGCAGTGCCTTGACTTCTCTGTGCCCTGCCATTCTTCTGGAGTTGGAGGATACATTGATTTGAGGATGGCTGGGCCATGGGAGCACCAGAGCCAAATCTCAAGTGGTCAAGGCAAATGAACATCCAGACTAGAATCCACAATCCAAGTGAGGAGACCTTTAAGCTTCGGAGGACATGAAGAGGCTGATGATGAGAAATCCAGGCAGGCAAAATGGAAAACATTAGGAGCAGCTATAGCATATTGAGGAAAGCATGGGGTTAGAGTCAAGCTATTATGGATTTGAATCTTGGCTTTACACCATACATGTTGTGTGACTTTGACAAGGACTTATCTTTATTTCTAAAAAGCTGGATAGTAACAACTTCCTCTACACGAATGTATTTGGCACTAAAAACATTTTAACACATAGGGAAATAGCACAATGTCTGGCATGGAGTAGGTGATTAATAAATGCTAACTAAATCTGAATATTAAAGAGGTATGCACGTAGCAGAGGTCAGCAAGCCAAGGCTGAAGATGCCAGGTTACTTGGGTGTTATGTTGATGTGGGAAGGACAGCCAAGACTCAGTGGTCTGAAATGTGGAAAAGACCAAGACACTGGGTAAGGGCATTCTGCATTCACCTTACATAAATTGTATATGGAAGCACCAGAAGTAAGACTTTTTGTCGCATAACAACTATAGATGAGAAACTAAGACTCCTAAGAGCTTTTCGAAGGACACACAGTTTGTTAGGCAGAGTGGAAGAATTCAAGACCATTTGCCCCCAGAGCCTAGATATTTCCACAACACCCACTTCTCTTAAACTGAAACTCTGGAGTTCCAGTTCTGGATGGAGCAGGCTCACCCCATCCTGTCTCTATCCCGGTGAATGCAACATAGAGGCAAACTATAGCACTAAATACTTCAGTTAGAAGAAAGCAAGACTGCAAGTCAATGTTCTAAGCTTCCGCCTTAAGAACCTAGAAATAAAAGAGCAAAATAAACATGAAGCAAGCAGAATAAAGGAAATAATAAAGAGCAGACATCAATGAAATTAAAAAAAGAAAACCAATAGGGAAAATCAGTGATACCAAAAGCTGGTTCTTTGAAAAGGCCAATGAAATTGATATACTAGTGAGAATGAATAAGTACAAAGAAATGACATAAATTTACCAATATCAGGATTGAAGGAGGAGACGTCAGCACATACTCTGCAGACATTAAAGGAAAAATCAGGAAATTCCATGAACAATCATTGGGATCTTCGGAAAATGACCTAACCTTAATTCTTACATCTATAAAATGAAAATGATATTACCATAAGTAATCATGAGAAGATTGTTGCAAGGATTAAATTAACATAGAAAGAGAAAGAGAGACAGACAGAGAGAGAGAACTTAATGAGGCACCTGATATCTGAGAGGTGTTCCACAAATATTTCCAAAATTGACAACTGCCAAATGCATGGTGCTGATCATGCCATTGAGGTCAGGGGAGGCCAGGGAGCTCCATGGATGGGGAAGATGAGGGAAACATGTATGCACGAATTCTTCATAGAATAACTGGGGCCTGAAGTGAGGCTTACAAACCATGACTACACAAATAAGAGGCAGAAGGGGACAGATGAAGAGCTGGGATGGGCACACGGAGGTGAGCGCCCCCAGCAGAAAGGATCAGAAATGCAGAGAGGCCAGGGCATAGAAGGTTCACGTGCAGTGGACGTCACCTGGGGCTATTTTTACATGTCCTGAATCCCTGCATAAGTAGTCTGGACTTGACCCCATCAGCAGTGGGAGGACAAGATACACAGCCACGGATAAGGGTGCATTTCCCCGCTTATCTGGAATCGCTTTGCATTTTGGGTTTGGAATCACATACCTATGGCATGCAGCTTCAAGATTACGTTCATGTTTACTTCTTCCTCCACATTTCACAGATATCCTTTATTTTTTGTTGGTGGGTAAATACCTGCAGGTTTTCACACCTGTTTCCCTTTCAGGAGAATGCAAATATTAAAAAAAAAATAATCAGTTTCTTTACTGACAGGTGGATGTTTAGTGAAGTTTCATGGTAATTAAAACCATATTCTAAATATTTAAATAAGCAACATAAAATATGAAAATAAGTTTATATTCAATAATTTGGTACACATTATTCAAAAATATCAAATGTTTCTTTAGAGCCTTTTGTTTGATTAGAGAATTTGTGAGCCTTCAAAACACTGACTTACAAATTGACAAATTTGCATCTCAGGCTGCTCCTAAGTGACCTGCGTTGGCATCAGATTACAATAAACAAGAAAAACATTTTCATGGAAAAAGGAATGGACAGGTTTATAGGAGACTGGTTTTCTATTAGGATTACCAAAACCATACCTAAAAATATAAATAGTAGGATAATGTCAACTACTTGTAATGGGCAGAGAGCATGATTTGTAAAAATCATGTCCGTGTATATGGCTAATAATCCATATATTTGTAAGTCTTATGTTAAACCAAACAATTCTGTTTATGTGGCCGTTTCTATTCCAGAGCAAATCAGGAGATAAATGTGAGAAGAATATAGAGTTGAGATAAAGGCTGGCGTGGCTGCCATCCCCACAGCAGGACTGTGCTCGCCCGTGTGATCACCACGTACTGCTTGTGCTCTAAATCACCTTACTGTTCGCCTCACAAGCTCTGCTACGCAGAGATGGGAAAAGTCCGCCTCTCCCGATCCAGGATACATGACGCAGTTCAGGCTTTCAGGGATTTGAGATCTCCTTTCTTCTCCTTTCTCTCTGGAAGTGAAAATCAGATGTCTTTTCCAGGAAATCACCTTTACCAATCAGAGCACAGAATAATGCCTCTTACTTCTCTATCCCCCATTAGCAGGGTATACCATATGGCAGTTCCAACTATCTTCTCTCTCTCTCTATGTATGCATATATATATATATAATTTCACTAAATACATAATCTCTTCTAAGTTATTATGACCAATTAATGGTCATTAATGTAAGTTCCACTTACACACCACGTGAAACAGAGATTCATCCAGAATAGGGCGTGCGGTACATCACACCATCCAAACTCCCAGAGCCAGGACACTACGTAGCAAGTCAGTAATTCCCCTTGACAGACTCTGGCCACACCATTCTTGACACTGGGCAAATTAGCCAGGCCAGGAGCAAATAAAAAGAAGAAACCGGTGTGAAATCACCTTCCTGCCTCCTGGGATGGATGCCTCGTACGCTGGAGGCAATGCACCTGCACTATTGTTTCGGAGGAAAAAATAGCTTTTAAGAGCAAATACTCGTGAGCCTTGATAGAGACAAGCGACTCCTGTGTAATTTGAGTGTAAATGGGTCCCTTTTTTTTTCTTTTATGATGGTTTATAGTATGTTAACTCTTTGAGGAAATGGCTCTAAAGCTCAGTTTAAACTTTTAACTGCTGCTTGCTTTAAATAGTGAGGGGAGAGGAGACTGAGGACGGATCTAATTTCCGGAATGGCCACAGGGGACCCCACACTGTTGTCTTTCCCGATTTCTTTGGGACCATGAGGTTCTTGGCTCGTTTCTGTGCTTGCTGATATCTCGTGGCTGCTCTGGAGTGACCTCTGTCCACACAAAACCAGATCCCACCCCTCAGAGGATCTGTAGATGAAATTATGATGAATGCCTGGAGCCCCATCCTCAATATGTAATTCAAAATAGAAATGTTAAAGTTAAAATAGAATTCCTATGATTTCCTGCTTTTTTCCTATGCAAACTACTTTAGTGCCTTTTAACATAAATTTTTATAGGTTGTATTTTTTTCCTGGTGGCTTTTTTTTTTTTGCCCCAAACAGATAAGCTTAATGCCCAGTGGGTCATGGAGGGCTACCCCAATCCTAGATCTCTCACTCCTGTGCTGGCCTGAGCACTCCACAGTGAGGCCCTGGCTCCCATTGCCACTTGTCCCCCTTGGCTCTGCCCTGCTCTGAGTTGAAACAGGGAGGATAGCGAAGCAAGGATGATGCAACCATAAATTCACATTTATTAAGTCAGACTAGTTCCACAAGACAAATAATGGTCTAAAATTGCTCTGGAAATCCTCTTTACCTGCCTCATTTGCTGGATCTGAGTTCCTGCCTAGAAGGAACAAAGCAAATTGCTTTGTTCTCCGTTTCTTCCTAAGCCAAGGTCCTGCCTTCCTCTGGTAAGTTCCTAATCTAGAAACTGGAACTTTGCTCCTGGAAAGTCCCAGCATTCTGAGAGAAATGCGAGCTGTTTCTGCTGGTCTGAGCTCCTAAGTGTGACCTTACCCATTGGGTCTGCTTTCCAATAGACGTTCCAGTATGAATTCCTGGAATCTCATTGCCAACTGCTCACCTAAACTTCTGTTGTTCTTGCTGAGCCCTTTGAACATGTAGTGTGTTTGTCAGGAAGAACTCTCCCTTGGCTGTGACAAGTACTGTCGCCACCTGCCCAGGTGGACACACCCAGCACCTGTCCACAGTCTGCCCATATCTGCTCTGGGAAACTAGGTGTAGCCTGACCATGACTTAAGTGACATTCTAGATACTCTTTGCTGATACTTACATAGCCAATGTCTAATTTTCTCTAAACCCTATTACTGTGATAAACAGATTATAAATTAGGTCACAATGTTATTCTTGATATTTCCAAATCAGTCACACATCCCCTGGGTCCCCACTGTATGCTAGGTGTGGCATAGACGTTTGGGATGGACAGAAGACTAACAGTTGCCTTTGTCCTTGAGGCTCTTACAAAGTATGATCGGCCCAGTCCGGATTCCAGCTCTGTTAGCTCCTCCCGTGGGTCTTTGGGCAGACTTAAAGTAGTCACCCTCTTTGTTTTCCTATTTGTGAAAAAGAGATAATAATTCTTACCTCTGGGGGTCATTGAGAGAACAAAATTAAATAGTGTACCTCATGCCATGATGATTTTCCTGTAACATCTTCCTGGGGCAGCCTCACTTACTAGAAAGTCACTAGATTTTGTTTTTTTTTCTTTTATGTAAAATGAATTGTTGGATTCCATGTGGACCAAAGTCTTTTACATTTAACAACTTTATGATTCTAAGCGCCAATACGATTACTTTCAAAAAATGAGTACACTGAGCATTTAGAGCAGCGCTGTCCCAAAGAACTTTCTGCAGTGATGGAAACGTTCAGTGTCTGTTCTATCCAATATGGCAGTCACTGTTGTGTGACTGTTGAGCGTGTGTGACTGTTGAGCACTTGAAATACGGCTAGTGCAACTAAGAAACTGACTTCTGATTCTGTCCATTTTAATTAATCGACATTTAGGTAGACTAGCCAAGGAACAGACTTACTTTATGCTCCTGTGTTTATGAACCGAAGTAGAGCGGGAGAGTCTTGGCGTAAGTCACTTTGGATGTCCGCTCTTTCAGAAGTCAAAATGGCACCCTCTGCTAAAAATATGCACCCCTCCTTTTGTTCCTGCTGCTCGGGAAATGAGAGAAAATTGAATAAAGATACACAGGCCAGTTTCCATACTTCTGTAATTTCCCCTGAATTGCTCACAAAGTGACGATTATTCTCCTCCCATTAAACATGGGGCCATCTGGGGCATAGATATGCAGGAAGATGAAAATGTGACTGCACAGAACCTATTCTTTAAACATGGGTTTGTTCTTTTGTGTTGTGTGGAGGACAGAAGGGTTTTCTGAACTTCTATGGGAGCATCCCGGCATCTTTATCTCTTTCACATCTGCCGCTGCGTGGAATTGATGGTAATCGGGGTTATTATTATGGTGTCTTCCTCCACTTAATACAGGGCCATCTGGGGTTTGTGTGGTAGGGGATGGATTAGCATTTTTTTTTTCAAGTGCTCTTCTTTAGTAAAAAATATTTTACGGAAATTATTTCAGAGAAAGGATTATGATAATAATGATGATAATACTAATAATAGGGTTATTATGTGAGATCTCCTTTTTAAAAAGCCTCTAGTAAGCATAATCCAGAGCAGGCAAGGCCAGGAGTCGAACACCTGGTCTGGCCTCTGCAAGCAGCCATGAGCGGCCCGCGCGGCCTCCCGGGCTTCTCCGCAAACCAAGATCAGGTCTCTGAATTGAAAACAGGGCAGCAAGGATGGTGGGAAGACCGTCCGACACAGAGTCAGATGGCTGGTCCACGCTTGAGGTCTGTCTGCTCCTGACTGTGGGTCTTTGGGCTGGCTTAAAAAAATTCACCCTCTTTGTCTTCCTATTTGTGAAAGAAGGATCATAGTACTCACTTTTGGGGGTCTTTGAGAGAACGAAACTGCGTAGTGTGTGCGAGAACACTTCACACCGTGCTTGCTATGTGGTCTTAATAGATTTTCAAGTAAAAACAAAAAGAATATTAGAATGCAGATGCCCATCTTAAGTGGCTTTTCAGTTTCCTTATTTCTTGACAGATTATCCCAAGAGCAGTTAATATTAGAATCGATGTAGCGTTCCTACTTTGTGGTGTATAATTAGCTTAAGTTATAGTTAAATGCCAAGAGGTTGGGTGAATCTAAAACCTTATTTAAATTGGTTCCTAATGTATGCCTATAACATAGTGATATACGGTGATAAGAACAGAATTGGAGTCCTACAAAAATGTCTTTGAATTATTGGCAGAGTGCCCTTGAAGAAGCCATTTGTCTCTCTTAGCTAAGTGTTATTTACAGTAATAGTTGCATGAGGAAGGTATATCACATGTTTATGAAGAAATTATTCAAGTTACATAATTTAATGTAGAATCTATTATACATAGGCACAAAGTAAGTGCTGGTTTTAATATCTGTGTATATGATAAATTATATATATATGAGCTATATGAGAGATATGTGTATGTGATACATTATATATATGTATATATGCAGTGTGTGTCTTTGTGATTCAGTTCTCCTTCCCACCACTCCGGTACAGCTTTGCCTTTCTGTCCATTATGTGAAGCTAACTGGCTTGACTTTCTGATGGCTTGACTTCTCCAGTAAGTTATATAACCTTTCATTTCATCTTAACTATACTGCTTTCCATTTATGGACTATGCTGTCCTTCACCATCTACTCTGTTACATTGGATGCCTGTCTGAAAGGTCTTCTCCTTCCTGAGGTCCCGCCCATCTCTGTGATGCCATCTTTGACAGGTGGATTTAGAATGGTTGCATACATGAGAAACCAGACTTTGTTTGGAAGACACTGAACTAAATAAAGGTACATTGTTTTCTAATAACATATGTTAGACTATATTTTAACTTGATGAGAAAATTTCTTTTTAAGATTAGAAACCCAAATCTGTTTCCTTGCACAAATATTTATTTTACTCCATTGTGTAAGCACGTGCCTCTGACATTATAGCACCGTCTAGAATAGCATATTTGCATCTGTTTAGCAAATTAAAAAAAAAAAAATAAGAGTCTGGAATCCTATATTCTTGGCGTCTCTTCCAAGATGAAAGGCACTTCTCCTGAAACCATGTGCCGTGCTCTGAATCATGGGTCCGACCAACGCCTGCTCAGAGACTTTGAGATGTTAGAACCAGAAGGAGTATGAGATTTGTGGGAGTCTTGGGACTCTCCTTGCAGATCCATTCCTTTCTCCTCCCTTTCTGCTCTGAATCCTAGAAGTCGACCCCTGTGGGCTGCCTTTCCCAGGCCCCCAATGCCAGTAGCGTTTAGCTCAGTCTGGTCAATGGGAGGCCCTCCTGGGAAAGGGAAAGTTGTGATGAAGGGAGGAGCCAGCTCTCGTTGTCTCTTTCTCTCTGCGGTGGCGGCCCCCACAGTGGTCGTATCTTCCACCGTCGAGGTCCTCCATTGGCTGACTCTTCCCTGGGTGACACTAGCCCCTGTACCCCTACAATGTCACCTCGTTATTTTACTCCTCTGTCTTAGGCCAGGTGGTGGCTGTTAGCCATCATGCCGGGGTTGGATTGGCAGCTCTCCCATTACCTAAGTGATTGAGCTGCCAATCCAATGGTTCTTGCACGCATGACACTCAGAGTCTGGTAGGAATAACACTGATGTGTTTCTGCGTCTATGACTTGTAAGTTGAATCGATATGTAACCTCTGGTCTTACTCTCTGCAAAGGTGTTTTGTTTCCTAAAAATGTGACTGAATGAAAGAATTAGTCAACATTGCATCAGTGGCCGTGAGGTTTGCCTATGCACCAGTAGGGATAAAAAAATGTATGGAGAAGCATTGCATCAATGAATGAATTAGTTAATGAGTGAGAAATCAACATAGGAGGAAAGAACACTATACCGTGTGTTCTTCACAGCCGTGGGTTTGTGGTACAAGTTACCACCCACTGGTAGCTGTGGATTTTTGTTTATACTCTGGTATCGATTTGCAAGGTTACTTTGGGAAAGTTTTTCCTTCTGCGTGGACCTGTCTTCTCACCTGTAAAATGTGGAATTTCTACCAGGCACATAGACTTTATTGTGAATGTGAAATGTGACCAGGTAGAGTGGTTGCGTGTTTTACTCTAATGAGAAGGATGCTGAATGAGCATGTGAGCCTCGGGGGACAAGAACGCTGCGATCCTATTAGCAGTGCCAGCGATAGGGACACTCGCCGCATGCTTGCCTGGCCGGTGCTGCTCAGGGCAGATCCGGTCCAGTGTCTCATCCGACTCATTACAGAGAGCCTTGTCTACATCTTCCTCTGCACATGGAGGCATCTGGAAGTTACTGCTGCTCAGGATCCAAGAACGTGATCTTTGCTGAATCATAAAAGCAGCTTTCCACTGTGATCGCCTCTTTGCCCGCCTGTCTTCTGCAGGGAAGTGAGAGTGCTCTGGGGACAAGGATGTTCTGTTTGCATCGTGGGAGCCTCTACGAGACACAGGTTGTAGCCTAGGCTAAATAGGAGAATTGTTGGCTGAATTTGATTGTATCTGACCTGTGGGATCCATCAGCAGATGAGGCAGGGGCCAGGATATCAATATAAATATAAAATGGGAAGGTCAATATTGGGCGGCCTCTCTATCTTAGCCAGTAGACTCTCAAAGCAGAGCATTAGACGGGCATGGATGCAGGAGTTTCTCTTAGGAAGTGGAATCAGGAAAGAGTGAAACAAGGAAGGAGAGAGAGATACTCACTGCTGGGGACAGCTGGGCACGTCAGAGGAACCTGCACCGTGTATGGACTACCTTCCGTCCATCCTCTGACGTTGGAGGGTTGCTCCATGGCTATGAAATTCCTCAGACCTCTGCGCTCGTGCAGGCATGGGAAAGCTCAGGAGTGGCCTTGGTAGGGACAGAGATGCAAGGACACAAAGCAAGATGTGGCAGAAAGTGCGCTTACCTACATCTAGTTTCACTGGCCATGCTGAAGAAACAAGATGGGCAGAGAGGATGAGAGGAGTCGTGGGACGGGGCAGATGCAAAAGCTGAAGACGGCTCCTTTCTTTAGCTCCTTGGAGGTGACCAGAGGGAGCCGAGACACCCGTGTCCATCTCTGCTCTGCATTTCCTAACAGCAGCGCTGCCACATCCCAGCGACAGAGCAGGAGTACGGCCCCACAGAGGCCTCCCTTGTGCCCTTGGCCTTTGGCCATCAGCTTACCTGGACTTGAACTGTGCCAGTCCAGGACCAATTTTTGTAGAACTCGGGTAGGGCTCGGTGGGCACAGGATTGCACCAACTCCTTCTCTACAATTCATAGGGACTCAACTCTCTGGGATTTGAGGCTGCCACAGTTGTACGGGGCAGCTCTTCCCAAATGTTGCCCATCCCAAGGCAGCCATCCAGCCATCCCGCAGAGCTGCGGTGATGCTGGCACAGTGGGGGAGGAGACGGGAGCAGAGAGATGGGCGGATGGCATCAAGGGCGTGAAAGCGGTGCGGGCACCAGGGCTGGCACACAGAGCTGCGCGTTGCACAACTTAAGCGTTAATGATAAAACCATAACATTAATGTAAAAATGTAAGATAATATCTTCTCTGTGATTAAGAGAAGCTAAGGACTTTTAACAACATCCAGAGCATTAAATACAAGGCAAGAATTGATAAAGATTTGGATACCTCAAAATTAACGTTTCCTGTTCCAAAAAGGAATGCGGGAAAAATGATTTTGATATTTAAACAGGAGCAAGATTAATATCCAAACTGGAAAAGGGACACCTAACAGTCACACAAAGAGATTTTCTAGTTGTTAGTGTCCAGAGCGATAAGAAATACAGAAAGCTATTACTACAAGCCTATTAGCTTCCCTCACCCCATAGAAAAGGCCGTAACAGAGGATGGATGCCAAAGGTTGATGGGCATTGGGGGATACAGGAACACGTTTTCTAGCAGGGATGTGGACTGGCACAGCCATTCTGAAGACCAGCGTGATCCTAGTCAATCAACTAGAGTGTAGAGGCATGCTGTGACTCCAGCAGTCCTTTCCCTGGGGCTGTCCCAGGGAAGAAATTCTCTCACATATCCATAAGAAGACAGGGGCAAAGATGCCCATTGGTCACTGGTCCTCATGGCAAAAACTGGAAGCCACCTGCATCCTCCTGGGGGAGGGTGCTACCACGGCGGCAGACACACATCGTGGGGTCGTAGCGACAGGGCGTGGTTCAGACGCTCAGCTGTACACGTAATACCGTAGACACATCTTAAAAACGTAATGCTGGATGGAAATGCAAGAAAAACAGTAGAGGTACAACACAGGGGCAGTCATGTCGCTAACACCCATTTTGAAAAATCTCAAACTAACGGAAAGATACTCACTATATAATACTAAAAGGGCTGTATGGGGAGTAGGAATGTGTTAGGAAGATAAAAGATAATAAATGATAAAACAAGAGAAATTCACATGAACCAGTGCTGGTGATGCACCGTGAACTGAAGAGTGTGTGTTCACCTCCATCCTCTGCATTTCTGCACTTGAAGTTAAAAATCAATATAATACTATATGTTACTCTATGTCTCTCCTTATTATAATATGATGAAGAAATAATAAAGGAAAATCATGAAGTTGCAGGTACGCACAACCCTAAACAGAACAGCTTGGCTGTTACACCTGCAGTTGAGGACTAACACAGTTGTAGTGGTCCCCCAAATATCACCAGCAGTGTCGTCAGAATGTGAGGATTTTTCAGACATGTGACTAACAATTGGTAAAGTTCTCATAAGACAAAATATAATCTCCCCTTGGCTTACAAAGTAGGTGTGTTCTTGGAAAGTTCAGTGCATGAGAAAGCTGTACAAAGAGATCTGTGTGTTTCTATTTATAAAATGAAATTAGATTCTAGTTTCAAATCATTTTTAAAAAGCTTTTCACCTGCATGAATTTCAGGTGAGGGTTTTGGAAGTTTCACAATTTAGAGGTAAGGGTTTTTGTTTGTTTGCTTGTTTTGTTTTGTTAATCTCTAAATCATTGTTCCATGAATTAGAAGGCATCCAGCATCCCTGGCCCCTGCCTACCAAATGCCAATAACACCCTCCCCTCACCCCCAAACACTGTGACAGGAGGGGCACCCGAATTCCAAGATTCTGCAGAAGGGGAATGCTGCCACACTGAGCCCTGTTGAGGCATGGAATTCAGAATGACTACATAATGGAGGGCCAACTTCTTTTTCTCCATATTGGAAAACTTGTATATCCTTCGATCTAGGAATTTGACTTTATATGGCATCGTGAAAATGAAGGCTAAAAAGGTGACAACATCTCCTCTGAACTGGTTTATAGGAGATGAGACTTTTGTTCAAATTTGCCTTGGTCGGTCTTGGTGGGTAACTGTCAGGCTTAATCAGCAATCTGATGAATAACAATAGAAGCAATGAGCAAATGGTTATTTCCCAGGGAAAATCCAAAATCCTGGTTCACTTTGAAATAACTCATGCAGCTTGGGAAAAGCTGAAAATAATCGATGATTAACCAGAACATGAATTCTGGGAAACTATGAAAACTTACAGTATAAGCAATTTCTGCTTTTAGAAGCAGAATTAGTATGGTATTGGCCTACTTTAATGTTTTTCAAACTTTTAAAGAAGAAAATATCATTTCCAAACAAGCTATTAGGTAGATCCCTAAATATAAAGCAAGTGAAATCGGTATTTTCTTACTACAAATATAGTTCATAAGCTCAAATTTATAATACCTCATTATTACATCAAGCAGTTACAAAATGAAGCTGTTTTATGGCATAAATATTTGAAGTCAAGGGTAGTGACGGTAGCCCAGTGTCATCTTTAGCATCTACTTCATTCTGGTATTTTCTTATGGCTGTGCACGATTTAAATATCTTAATTCATACAGATAGGACCATGCAAGTAGTGATTTCTTTTTTAAAGTTTACCTTGTACTCTCAGAACTTAATTTATAAATCTGTTGTAAAAGCTTAAAATATAAATGAGAAAAATTTTGTTTGAAACTTGAATAAATATCTAACTTCGCTTAGAACCAAACCACAATATCTAACTATTCTCATAGTCAAATCATAAATTTTAAGCTAGATGAATAACAAAACTAAACAAACCAAACCAAACTAAAGCAAATAAAACAAAAAAGAAATCACTTAAGACCGTGAACGATCCATAGTAAGACATAATCCCACGGGGACCTGTCATATGTTCTCCTATTATCGCACAGATGGTAACAAAACTGGGATGGGAGCGTGAACCTCGCAGGGGTGCCCGACCCTTGCCTGGCATCTATGGAGCAAAGCGTGCTAGGCTACGATGGTACAGAGTACAGGTTTGGACTCGAGATGAGCCCAAATCCTTGCAGGGGTCTGAATCTTCTGAGGGCCCGAGCAGAGCTGTGGTCTTCATCTTTAATGGTCTATCCAACATGAATTTAAATATAGTCACAGGATGCATGCAAAACATTTTCAGTGATATGCCAAAAGAGATTAGGCTGGTAGTACAGATTAATACGTGGGTCACCTCCTGTGTGCTAAAATTTGGTAAAGAACCACACCATTTTAAAAGTGCTAAATATGTATATTAAAAATGAAATTCTGTACTACCATTTATACTACTGGAGAAAATCATTTATAGGACCTGTTCTACTTGAAATTAACCCTGCATTTTTAGGCAGAAATTTAGAAATATATTCCTAGCAACTAAGCACAGAGGAAACTGGAAGAAAGCAGACCTCATCTCACGGTCTACATTGACCTACCCCTCCATGACTACCAGCCCTGGGATTCCCTTGAGCATCCTGAGTCTTCTTATTATGCCATATTTTAATATTAATCATTGCTCTGTTTACTGAACAAGATGGCTTTGAGAATTAAATAATTGAGTTTTGTGAGAATGCTTTGAACATTCGAGTTCTCTATGAATATTAAAGACTTAGAGTTTACCTCATGAACAAGATCTAAGGCTTTCCATGCTTGTTGTGAGGAGGTAGATGACTTCCTAACACAGACTCTTTAGTCCAAAAAGAAGTTTAATTATAAGGTAATCACTCATAAGAAACTTTGAGTTATTTAAAAATGTTATTATTTATTCCACTATGAAATATTATGTACTTATAAATATGAAAAAAATTATAAGGAGAAATGAGAAGAGAAAAATCACTCTTACCACCATGCTGGAAGACAACCAATGTGAACAACTTGATTCACTTCCTTCCTGTCTTTTATTTCTTGTTTATCCTTTTATATTTAAGCATGGCCATGTTTGCATACAATTTTTATTTCACGATTTTGTCTTAATGTTAAATATTTCCTCATGTCAAACAGTAGATTTTTATAACTGCAACTTCAAGAGTACACAGCAAGCTGTTTTATTTTCCCCAGAGGCAACATATCTGACTTCCATTTCCACCTTTGCCCTTGGCCAACTGTCTCGATCTGTTCACATAATTTTTTTAAGTTCATAAATAAGGAATGGTGACTTTTGGAAAAAGAACGCTTTTAAGATCAGTCAGTAGGTGCTTAATACTATCTAAAGTGTGGGGTGAGAATTTATAGGGGGCATTAAGCCTCACTGATAAAGTCAACATCTATCAATATGGTGTCTGTCACGCCATCTCAACCACAGGGGCAAAGAAGAACATAAAAGCAATGCACCAAGACTATAATTGGAGAGAGTACAACTGGAGAGAGGCTGTTTGGTACATTGGTTGTTGCAGGCTGAATTGTGTTACCCCAAAATTCCTATGTTGAAGTCCTAATCCCTGGTACCTCAGAATGTGACTGTTGGAAACAGGGTCTTTTAAAGAGATAATTAAGGTCAAATGACATCATTGGGGTGGGCCTAGTCCAACATGGCTGGTGTCCTTATAAGAAGAGGAGATTAGGATACAGATACACACAGAAGGAAGACCCTGTGACACAGGGAGTGAAGACGCAAGGAGAAAAAAGCCATCTGTAAGTCAAAGAGAGAGGTTGCAGAAGGAACCAGTCCTGCTAACACCTTGATCTTAGACTTCTAGGCTCCGGAACTGTGAGGAAATAAATGTCTGTTGTTTAAGCCCCCCTGTCTGGTGCTTACTTATGGCAGCCCTGGCAACCTAATCCACTGGTGAAGCACTAGGGAGGCAGACTGCCTGGGATGAAATCCCAACTCCATCCTTACTAACTGTGCCTGACTCATCTGACTCATCATGCCTTCCATTGCTCTGGTTCCTCATCTGTGAATTAGTGATAACAGCACCTACTTCTACTCACTGTACAGTTATATAAAGACTGAGTTAAGGTATCTAAACCATACCTGACATACAGGCAAGTCTATGTGTTAGTTTGTGTTATTTTATTAATAAAAATATAATTTAAAGAGCATGGACACTGGCTCAGACCAACGTTTAAATCCTAACTCTGCTACTAACTAGCTACATCTCTACAGGCAAGTGCCTTGGAGAGACTCTTCTCATTTGAAAAATGGGGAAATGGTAGCTCATGTGGATGCCCCTTGAGAGCAGCCTATTATATGAGGTGGGGATTGTGACTTCGTAAACATCATTCCCTATACCCAGTCCTTAGCCCCATCATCTACCAGGCAGGGATGAAAGACTAAAATTTTGCAGTTATCAGAGGCATATTTGAAGGATGTACATCAGAAAAAGAAACTGAGGGGGAAATGGTGCCATGTCAAAGTGATCCAAGAAATGCCCCATTTTAGGAATGAATGAAAGTCACAAACACCAAGATTTTCCATTTTATTTTTTACCTCATTGGTCACAGGGACTCACTAGTTTTCCTATATGAGGTTAGGATTATTCCCAGACCAAATGGTCACTCTACATAATAGGTGATTGTCCATGTGAACCACTGATCTCATTTGAACTCTACTCTTCAAGATTTTTTCTGACAGTGTTATGATTTTAGGAGGAGGGTTATTTCTCTATATCATGACATAGCCCCTTCTTTAGATATCTTTTGTGATGAGTGTGCACTTCTCTCTCTTTGTGGCCCACAAGAAGGAGGACTGAATTACACATAGGAGCCCTGTTTCCCAGTTGTCTCTGCCTTACTATGCAATTCTTATTATTCGAAAATATTTGCTGAGCACCTCATAAGTGCAAAGCTCACTCCAGCACTTTCACCTGCTCTATTTCATTGAATTATCACAACTCATTAGGGCACCATCATGGTGCACATATATGACGATACAGAGACCAACACTCAAAGAGTTAATTTGCTTTCCTGGGGCCTCAGAACTAGTAAGCCCATAGCTGAAGGGTGCAAACCCAGCCCTGCTAACTCTGGCTGCCTTATGTACAGCTTGTCACACTTCTTCCATGATTCCTATCTTGGTTTACCTGTCCACTTTGCCTGGCCTAAAATTCCCAGTGGAATTCATATGAAAACAAGGAAGTAATTTACATTCAGCACTAATTGCACTGAAATCTTTGAAAAAAGATGCTATAACCACACGTTTTGCTTTAGTGGGTCTGATTGACTTTCAGTTCTCTGTTTTCTTCCTAACCTGCAAGCTTGGCTCTTAACTTTTTCCTCTATTTTATCACTTTCAAGTATTTCAGCCCAAAGCCTCTCTCACTGGCTTCTGCTCCTCCCTCCTCAGCCTTTCTCCCTTCCCAGGATATAGTCACTTACTCTTGGAGGAATTTTTTGTCAGATGGAATCCCTTGCCTAGTGAATGATGTGTAGTTGTGGTCATTAGTCCCCCACCCTCCACTCCCAGTTGAAGACAGAACATTCTCTCGGCTTCTTAGCAGGCTGTGCCCAGCTTTCTGTTCTGACACTGATGAGGAGGAGGTAATGGCCGAGACCCAGAACATCGGTCCACACTTGGGCCCCCCAGAATCAGGAGGCAGCCCACAGGCTCCGAGGAAGTGCAGAGTGGGCTCCGGCTACCTGGGTGGAGAGTCAGAAATCTGCTTCTTGTTTTCAGGGAAAAGAGATTCCTAATGGAGTCATCTAGGAGAGACTGTTTCCAGGAACTGGTCAGAGACCTTTCCTGTCAGCCTGACCTAGGCCTTACTGATACAGAAGCAAACATAGTATTTTTAGGAGGCTCTTCATTTGGTCCAGGGGCTTCGTACAAGTTCTGCTTCCTCCTGGCTTTGTGACCATGAGCTCTTTAGTTACTTTGTCTTAGCCTCAGCACCTCACCTCTAGGACGGCAGTTATGACAACAATACCTCCTGTTATAGGAGGAATGACACCCTGACAAAATTCATGTTTTGGAGTTTTCACCCCAAGTCCCTTAGAATGTGACCTTTTTTGGAGATAGGTCCTTTACAGAGGTGATCAAGTCAAAGTAAAGTCATTAGGGTAGGCCCTAAATTTATATGACTGGTGTCCTTATAAGAAGGAGAAATTTTGACACCCATGCATAAAAGGAAGAGGATGTAAAGACATGGGGAGAATATGGGCACCTACAAGCCAAGAAAACAGGCCTAGAACCTTCCCTCGTATACCTCAGAAGGAACGAACCCTGGGCACCCTGATCTTGGACTTCTGGTCTCTGGAACTATGAACTAATAGATTTCTGTTGTTATTCAGTAGGTGGTGCTTTGTTACAGCAGCCCTAGCAAACAAATGCACAGCCTTGGACTTTTTTGTAGGATTAAATGAAATCATATATGGGAAGTGCTCAACAGTTATACAATGAGCCCTCAAAAATGCACTGTCATAATTATCGTATTCATCATATCATCGGCAACATGACATCATTGATATTGGAAAGGGAAGTTGTGCCCCGGGTGAAAGCCCATGCCGAGACCTTCATCTGTCTCCATGTAAGATGTCTGTGTGCATGTGCGTGTGTCTGTGTGTGTGTATGAGAGAGAGAGAGACAGAGAATGCATGTTTCTATTTCACAGTTTTGCAGTGGAGCAAATAGGGATTCTTTACCTCTTGTACCCATAGTTACCTTGCTCATAGCATGAGGATTTGGGACCCTACGTCTAGAGACCTGTGAAGGTCTCTTTTGGTTCTAGCATCAAGGTAGCCATGACTGGGTATGATTGAGCAGTATTTTCCTATCAGTGTAGGACTCTGAGGCTGTGGAAGGGCATTGAATCGAGAGTGGGTTCCAGATCTCTCAGTATATATTTTTGGGCCTTTGGACAAGTTAATTGCCTTCTCTGGACCACCAGCCAACACAGGGGCAGAGCAGAGCCTCGGCAATCAGTAAGGCCTCTGAGAACCCATGACTCACACTCTGATACTGACGGTCACCTAATTTAGGTAATAACATTACTTCCATCTGTGGGCAGTCCAAACTCGATGAACAATGCAGTGCATCACCAAAAAAGTGTTGTGTTGTTTTTTTTTTTTTAATGTAGTTTAATCATCCTACTGCCATACGATTAGCATTTTCAAGTGGATCTGAGTTAGTTGAAGCAGATGGTTTATCTTCTCTTATAGTGTTTCGACTTGGACATTATATCATTTCTACATCTAACTCCGTCCTTGCAGTGCTCAAGGAATCATTCCAAATTTTGCGCACTGTGTTTTGACTTATTTAATGCAGACGTACTTTACCCGCGGTAAACATGATTACCAAAATACTTTAACTTGAGAGCTTCTGCTTTCCTCTCTGGTGTAATTAGTCACACTGCACTCTCTCTGCATTTAGGGGAAAGGGAGGGAAGGAAGGCACCACATGCAGCATCTTGCAAATGTGTCTTTATTCTCTCCAGCTGCTTCCCTCACTCTTTTGAGTTTTCAGAGTGTCAAACTCTTGAAACAAGGGCAGAAAAGTGGAAAGTTCCCAGAGATGTCCCCTAATCACATACCTTCAAAGACAAGGGATGAGAGACCCCATCAAGGGGAAAGCTTTGGAAACTGAAAAGACATGACCCAGATGATTGGCCTTTCCTGCCTTTGTTGCTGCCCCACGTTTCTCAACATTGGGGTGAATGTTTTCCTCTTTCTGATCAGGAATCAGCCAGGTCCCTGTGGGTAGTAATAGTAACATAGAGCTGTAGAACACCTCCTCGAGTCATAGCACACCATTATATCTGATCTCCCCGAAGATTTTATACAGAAGGAGATAACCACTATAATAATGCCCATGTGAACTATGCAATCAGGCTGGTCTTGGTCAAGTCAAACTTTCCCTGCAGGACTCTTGTGAGGTTTAGAGTTGGTATTTGTTTAGCTGCTAAGAAAGAGTCTGACACAAGGCAAGTTTTCAATTAATAGTGTCCATTTCACTTTTCAGATGAGGAAACTAGGGCTCAGAAAGACTCTATGACTTATGTATATCATATAATAACAAGTAGATCCAGATTTAAATCTTAGCTTTTTATTTTTAATCGTGGAATAAAGTACAAATAGTGAGATGCACAGATTTCTAGTATATATTTGATCTCTAACCTGTCTGGCAGCATCAAACTCCACTCCTCAGACACCTGGAACCATAAAGACTGCAAGTGTGTGTGTGAGTCCTGGCACCAGTGATGGGCACCCTGGGGTGTCCTGGGCAGGACACAGTGTTCTGGGGGCTAGAGGAGCAGTGACTATGCCTTCTACATAAGAGTCTCACCCAGGGTGCTTCCTTTCTTTCAAGGCGTAAGACCCTCCATTTCTGCCTACTCTGCTTTACTCTTCAGTGCCTTCAAAGATCTATCTATGTCTGTATCCATGAATATATGTACCCATCAAGTTTATTAGTTTGATAACAACCTATTCCCCAATGACCACAGCACCGAAACCCCATCTAATTTTGTTCATGTGTTTTTCTTCTTTAAATGTTCTTTCCACTAACACCATACCATCTTTTCCAAAGAGTTACAAAATCAAAAGAAATATGCCCACACGGTATCTGCATATAGACATATAAATATATACATACACACTGCCTGGGTTATATGGAAACATTTTAGCTATCCCCAACCATAACCATATAATTTCTTATCTCTTGATTTACTTCTTTTCTTTTAAGAAATATGACATTCAAAAAGGAAGAAGAAGGTACTAGGAAGGGCTATGAAATCCAAGCTAAGTGAAGAACAAAGAGAACACGCAGAACATGTTTTATGTGAGTTTAAGACTCAGGGAATGAAACAAATATAAAAATTGAAATAAGGCATTCTTTAAGGACTAGAGAACATTGAAGAGGCGGTGCAGATGAGCAGAACTGGACAGGGCTTTCTTTTCTTTTAATTTATAAATTTTAAAAAGAAGGAAAAGTTGAGTTTTGATTGTATCAATTGAGAAGTGAGTCAGTGAGTCTCGGGCAAAGCTGGAGGTGGTTGATAAACTTGATCATTTGGAAGCACAGGGAAAAACAAGTGCCATTCCTCAGCCAGTAAGACATCAGCTTTGCTTGGTCGCACTATGACCATCCTCTTACTTACCCTACTAGAGCCACCTTACCCTACCTCCATGCAGTTTCAAACCCACACTGACCGCAGTGATTTCAGCTGCCTGCATCCAGTGGCCAGGTGGTCTAGACTAAGGCCAGCTCCCCTCCAGTGGGGCTGGGCCTGGGGTGAAGATAAGATCAGGAAGAGCTCCATCCATAGCCCTAAGGGAGCCTCAGGCAGTAGGACAAATCTGTAATACCAATCCTATTTTTATTAAACATTTTTGATATTTTGTTCATCATGGACTTTTTTTGCATTGATTTTTATTTTATACCAATTGCATTAAAATAGTGTTTCTCTTGACTACTGAGAGTTTTTGCTGCCCCGTGAATTTGCATTCACAGTGAGAACCTCATCCTTCCCCTGGGGCTGCCTTCCAGTTCCCATCAGATCAGAATCCTAGTGAGTAACTGGGCTGAAGTCTTGTTCCCTGAACTAGTCCCTATTCTGTTTCCTGGTCCTGGGCCCTGAATCCTTGCCTCAGGATTATACCTTGGCCAAATCTCCTAAGACCAGAGTCCTGATGCTCCTGCCAGCCCCCATCCAGGTAAGAGTTTCTGATGTTGGGTTTCTATCCAGCACAGCTCCTTCTCACAAACTATACAATTATCAATATCTTTCTTAAATTTCTGAATGTATCTAACTTCCCTCACCTGTTTGATAGACATGTTAATGCCTTGTATAATTTTAGCTATAATTTTACATCAGAGAAGGTAAAGCCTTAAAGGAAACAGTACTGACCTTTTAGTACTTTCTGTCATAGTTGGTTCTCAATGAATGTTGTTACTAAGGTTGTATTTATCTTCCCCACCTCCACCCTTGCTGCCAATTGAAGAAAATATCTTTTTTTTTTTTTTTTTTTTTTAACTCTCCATTGCGGGAAGAAGCATAAAAGTCAGCATATCTGTGATCAGTTAGCTTAGCCACCTCCTCTTATAAACCAAGTAAACATCCAGAATCGTGCCCATCAATTAGTTGACCTTCAATGTTTGTTGAATGAGTGAGTAAATTAACAGATGAATGAGAGTGATGATCTGAGAATAAAGACGGACTAACATTCCCAACTAAAAAGGTACCCAAAATGAAATTTTGAAAAACTCTTTGAATTTAGAAACTTAGGAAGACAAGTGGTGATTTCTGGGGATAATTGAGTTCCTTCTATTTTTTCTTTCTTTTCTTTTCTTTTTTTTTAATTCCTTCCATTCTTTCTTTCTCTTGGCCATGGATCCTTTAAGTCTTCACAAAATTAACAAATCTGATAGCAAAATGTTTTATGAAGGAGAGATGTGCTAAGCTAAAGTGCAAGGGACAGGTAAGATGCTTCCAAAATGGTGATAGGGCATAGAGGAGGGTCAGAACAAGGGATTCTGGAGCCCAATTTTAGCAGCTCTGAATTTTTATTAAAGCCTTCTGTCCAACTTAGTAAGTTGCATGGCCCATGGTTTGCTCTCTATTAAGTCTTAATGCCGGCTCAGCTCAGAAGCATATGTGCAGGTAGCTGAAGACGTCAGAATGGTTCTAGAAAGACCATATTGCAAGTAATTGCTCACATTCAGTGTCTGATGTCTTTGAGTTCAGGATGCTTTAGATGTTTCCAAGTTCAAGATGGAAACATGCATTTGCTTCTACTCCATCTCACTGAATATTAGAGGAAGGAAAAGTGAATACCTCTCATCTAACTGTATTGGAATAGTGGCACCAATCCTTTGACTCCTATGTTGATGAGTAATTTTCTGAGTTCTTTGCTTTAGATTAAAGGGATGCAGGGGAAAAAAAGAAAATTTATGAAATAGCTACTGTTTGCCAGATGCTGAGCTAGACACTGTATGTTATATTATGCTATGTTATGTTATTTATACACATATATATGATTTGTATATAATTTATATATAATTTCACTGAGATCTCATAGATGCTCTAAGATTGATACCTTGTCAGTACAACAACAAAAACAAAAATAAAACAACAAAAAAATGGAGGCCCAGAGACATGGAGTATTTTGCCCAAAGTCAGTGCCAGAGCCGGGATACAAAGGTAAATATCTCTAACTCCAAAATCTGTGCTCTTTCCACTATGCCCTGTTGAAATATCATCAGCACACATTAAACTTCAGAGTAATTACATCTCCTGCTTGCAAAAGACTATCTGTTGATTCTCAGACAAGCCCAGAAGGATCAGGTAATTTGCATTTTCAGTGCATCTGTCCAGCTGGGCACTTCTACTCCCTGTCTAGGGACTAGATAGGTAGGAATTTTGAGGAGAGACTACCAAAAGTGCAGATTACCCCACTTCCAGAGACTGTGATTGTGCAGGTCCGGAAAAGAACCTAAGATTGTGACTTTTGCAAGTGATTCAAACAACTCAATTTAAGAAATACTGTCCTAACAAACTCATCAAAAGCAGACAATCCAAAATTCTTCCTTATTGCTAACCTAATTCCATCATGTATTTGCTCTTGCAAAACAACAACAACAACAACAAAACATTATTTGGTTTGAAGGTATTCCCATTCAAAAATGAAGGGTGCTATATCAGATAAAAGTAAGTCAGGCTCTGATATCCCAGTTGGGACTGAGAAAGGGAGATGTTGTCAGGGCAGTGATCAGCCATAGAAGCAGATGAATGAAGGAGACTGTAAAACCGTGCGTCAGCCTGGCAGGGCATATTCCATGTTTATTTACTGTAACATCAATACCGTTGTGTATTAAACACTGCAATATAAACTACAGTTATGGAAATGGACAAGGTAAAGGCTCTGTCCGCCAGGAGTCCACAGCCCAGTGAGATAGAAGTGAGAACATGGGCTTCATACCCAACAGGATAGAAGTGCTATGACAGAAGGAGACGCAAAGGCCATGGGAAACCAGAGGTGGGGGAGTGGCAAAGTCTCCAGTGAAAGAAAGAGCTAACCTGAATCACATGGGAAGAATTAGAATTCTGTGACATTGTCACCTGAGTCATCCTCTGAGAAGATGCAAATTTGAGAGAACAAGGAGTGATAAGAGACAAGCCAGGAAGAGTCAGGAAGATCACATCAAGGGCTTCATAGTCATTCTGAGGCTGTTAGTTGCATCCCGTAGTAGAAAGTGAACCCAAGACTGCCATGCATGCTGATGACTAGAGGACACTTCCCATTCTGGAAAGTCACGGAAGACTTCTGAGAGGATTCTGGGTTTAAGACTTGACAATGTTTGGGGTCTTGTGGAAAGATGCGGACCAAAGAATATGCTAGCCAAATATCACAGTACCTGTGAGGCCTTGTGTTGGAAAAAAATTATGACACATTGGAAAAAGAAAAGCAAAAAAAGCTGAAGCAAGAGGAGGGAGGATTTGTAAGAGGTAAGATTCTTCCAGTTCTCATCATCTCACTTAATCCTTATGAAAATTCTATGAGGTGGATTAATTTTATGGATCAACTAACTGGGTGAAGAGATGCCCAGGTAGCTGGTAAACATTATTTCTGGGTCTATGAAGGTGTCTCCAGAAGAGATTAGTACCTGTATCAGTAGATTGAATTTAAAAATGACCCTTGCCATTGTGGGTGGGTATCATTCAATACATTGAGGAGTCCAGTAGAACAGAAAGGCAGAGAAAGGGTGAATTTGCCCTCTGTCTGCTTGAGCTGGGACATACATCTTTTCTTTTAAACTCAAAATGAGACTTACACCATCCGCCTCCTGATTCTCAGGCCTTGGGCTCAGACTGAATTACACTATTGACTTTTTTGGTTCTCCAGCTTGCAAATGGCAGATGGTGGGACTTCCTGGCCTCCATCATTGTATGAACCAATTCCTATGATAAAGCTTCTCTTCTGTATATCTATATATATACTCTACGGGTTATGTTTCTCTGAAGAACCCTGACTAATACGGGTAGGTATTTTTATTTCCATTTGGCAAATGAGAAAATCAGGACTCAAAAGTAGAAATGGAATTTGGATGTGAATGCCTTTGACCCCAGAGTCTGGACTCTTTCTTTGATGCCATAAAGTTTACAATGTCTGGGAGGATCTACGTATCTTTGCTCCTACTGTGGACATCATGTCTGCCACTTTCAAAGACTTGCTGAGCTTTTCTTTCTCTTTGAGCACGATGGTTTGGATAACATTGAAAGAACATGTTCCATCCATCCTGTCTCTGTAAAAAGGAAACAGGCAAATGATTTGGCGTGAATCCAAGGAAGGAAGAAAGCAAGAGGGAGAAAAGAGAAAAACGGGTAGGGTTCCAGTTTCCATGACGAGTTCTCCATTAGGCCACTGGAACCCCTTTCTCCACAAGAAATTGTACAGCAAAGCTCCATGGGAAAGGGAGCTTAGGACAGCCTGGCCTGGATGGGAGAGCTCACATTTTCCCACTTCCCTCTCCAAGCTCAAGGCAGGAGACTGATTAAAGCCAACAGGACTGGCAGCACTTGACCTTTTGCAACTGAAGACACACTTTGAAATTTACAGGGAACCATGAAAAAGCTCAGCCTGTTTCCAGGACCTAAATGGAGGTGACAGGATGGGTTCAGTAGCCAGAACTGGCCATCTTGGCCCACAGAAGAGTTATGTGGGAGCTGATTCATTCCAGGGAGAGACACACCA
Organism: Phoca vitulina; assembly: GCF_004348235.1. Taxonomy (NCBI): domain Eukaryota; kingdom Metazoa; phylum Chordata; class Mammalia; order Carnivora; family Phocidae; genus Phoca; species Phoca vitulina. Next base: position 5,364,065 of record NW_022589745.1, on the reverse strand, counting down.
CCTGGCGCATCAGCGGCAAAGCTGCCGGGCAGTTCCCAGGACCATGTTGGAAAATCAGATGCCTTTAATGTTTCTGCCACCTACCTGTCTGTCATTTGGTAAAGTCTGGGTTTTTGTTTAAAGAATTGTCTTTTCCAGGAAAACCACCTTTAAAAAATCCTCTTCAGCATCAGGATTTCATAGGTTTAACAGAAGAAGAAAAAGGCATCAAGGAAGGAGACTGTGTGGGGCTGCTGCATCCAAGGGCAAACAATGGAAGTCCAGGATCAGCGGAGGGGTCCAGGGACAGTGTCCTCTGATTGACGTCTTCAAACACCAGTTCAGGGTCCCCCTCTGTAACTCTGTTTCCTGGAGTCTGAGTCTAAACAAGACTCTCTTTAAAGAACTAACTAAGAGGAAGGAGTGGTTGGAGTTGAGACATTACAAGGGCCGAAGAACAGAAAGGACAAGAGGAGAAGGGAAGCCAAGGAAGGCCGAGCTCCAGCTTCTGCCCCTAGCCCTGCAGGTCCAGGTGTCCAGAGACACAGTGACCATCTCCCCCACATGGTTCACGTCCTCACTTTCAATCGGAGAACGCCAAGATGGCCCTCTGGTAGCCCGAACCTGCGAGTCAATCTAGGCCCCTCACTGGCCTGCACATGCAGTAGGAACAACAAGGTCAGTCTTGCCTTCTAAAAAGCTCTTGAATCTGCCTTAATCCAGACTGTTCCTCAGGGGCTTCACTCACAAGCGCCTTCTCCTCTCCTCCTGCAGCGTGAACGATCTCTCCAGAACGTTCGTCTGCTTCTGTCAGGTGACGTCTGCTGCCCTGCTTCCAGTTCTCCATCAGGACTGCAGGTTGTCAGCGTAGAATTCAAAGCCACCAGCTTATTTTTCAGGATCTGATCCTTTGCAGTCCTTCTAAACTTATCTCTGCCCCCCCTTTCCATGTGGAATAGTCACTCCACTGTTTCCACAGACGTGTCTTTTTTTTTTATTAACATATAATGTATTATTTGTTTCAGGGGTACAGGTCTGTGATTCATCCGTCTTATACAATTCACAGCACTCACCATAGCACATACCCTCCCCACTGTCCATCACCCAGCCACCCCATCCCTCCCACCCCCACCACTCCAGCAACCCTCAGTTTGTTTCCTGAGATTAAGTCTCTTATGGTTTGTCTCCCTTTCTGGTTTTGTCTTGTTTAATTTTCCCTCCTTTCCCCTAGGATCCTCTGTCTTGTTTCTCAAATTCCTCATATCAGTGAGATCATATGATACTTGTCTTTCTCTGATTGACTTATTCTGCTTAGCATGATAGCTTCTCTTTCCATCCACGTCATTGCAAATGGCAAGATTTTGGGTTTTTTGATGACTGCATAATATTCCAGTGTGTGTGTGTGTGTGTGTGTGTGTGTGTGTGTGTGTGTACCACATCTTCTTTATCCATTCATCTGTCGATGGACATCTTGGCTTTTTCCATAGTTTGGCTATTGTGGACATTGCTGCTATAAACATCGGGGTGCACGTACCCCTTCGGATCCCTATATTTGTATCTTTGGGGTAAATACCCAGTAGTGCAATCGCTGGGTTGTACAGTAGCTCTATTTTCAACTTTTTGAGGGGCCTCCATACTGTTTTCCAGAGTGGCTGCACCAGCTTGCATTCCCACCAACAGTGTAGGAGGGTTCCCCTTTCTCCGCATCCCCGCCAACATCTGTCGTTTCCTGACTTGTTAATTTTAGCCATTCTGACTGGTGTGAGGTGGTATCTCATTGAGGTTTTGATTTATATTTTCCTGATGCCAAGTGATGTTGAGCACTTTTTCATGTGTCTGTTGCCCATTTGGATGTCTTCTTTGCAGAAATGTCTGTTCATGTCTTCTGTCCATTTCTTGATTGGATCGTTTGTTCTTTGGGTGTTGAGTTTGATAAGTTCTTTATAGATTTTGGATACTAGCCCTTTATCTGATACAGACATGTCTTTCTGCTTTAATCTCTCTTCACCTATTGCTCCTTCTGTTTGAAATGTCTCACACACCACTTCTCCCAGGAACACCCTTCTCTGCCTGGCTAGTTCGTCCACGTCCATCGTCCGCACCCCCTGCCTCCCCAGCATCGCTCCTTCTGGGTGTGGTGCCCTCCTCGGTGCCTTCACAACACCCAGGGCTGGCCCCTGTGCTGCAGCCACCTCCCCTGCATTCTTCTTTCCCCGGCCGCTGTCCCTGTGTTCCAAACACACAGCACAGCCAGCGACCCATGAGAAGGGGGCCAACACCCATGAAATAAAGACAGGAGTGGGAAGGAATAAAATGGAAGTGGGAGAAAGAAAACGGAACTAAGGCCCACTGTTGATGAGGAAAGCAAAGGACTTTGTACCATCTTGGGAAGGTTTTTAAATCTGAGTTGTAGAATGTCATAAAGAGAGGGGAACAGAAGGCTACCAGACCTTTCTCCTTGGCTGCGTGGGAATGGTAAACCTCAGCCTGGCGAGGAGGTAGATCTTCCTGGACCAACCCGCTCCACTGTGGCCATGCAGTCTCTTGCCCACACCCTGGGTGCTGCGTTTGCTTCCTCTGTTTCCTGCCTGCCCACTCACATGTGATTTGGCCTCTTTCTCATCAGGGAAGCTATTTTCTCCCACAACATATGCTTATTTTTTTCTACCCATCCTTCTGAGATACTCACATCTCTCTTTGACATTTGTCAAAATGGCTTCACCTCATGACGATTTTGCAAATTCACTTTAGAGGCTTCCTGGGAGCGAACTGTTCTTGCAATTTAGGGATTCAGCCACCAGGTGGCAGGACAGTGTTCAAACTGCAAGGCACTGGCTTTCCCTGTATTTCCGCTCCCCAGCCCCCCACCCATGCCCTGCTGATTGCCACTCAATGCAAGAACCCCTCTGCCGCCCCTCCAGGGTCAGCCTGCAGCCTCTGCTTGGGTGCTTCCAGGGACAGGGACTGTACGGCAGCCCACTCTCTGTTCAGGTGAATCTCAGAAGTAGAGGCGGTACGTAACTAGTCAACACTATGTTCTGGGCAAATACTAGGGGTCCGGCAATTTTATAAGAGCTGAAGATATACAAGGCTCTGCTATTAGGAGTGCACATCACCTAATAAGTTTTCCTTTCACAAAAGTCCAATTCTGCCTTGAAAAACCCGCAGACCCCTGACCAGCTCTCAGCACTGCCACGTGTCACTAATCACATTCCTCAGCCCCAAGAGCTGCTCTGCTCCGTTCTCCTTTCCCTCTTGTTTCAAAGGAGTGTGCCAGGAGAAACTAAGAGAAAACAAATAGGCCACGGTGGCTCAGTTCCCTGGGATGTTCTCTTTTTTCCCTCCCCATCAGGGAAAGATTCAAATGTCCCTCCACCTGGGTCCCCTCGGTCTGCCTGAGTTAATTCACTCACCAGCTGTTAAGGCTGTTCTGTCCTTGGGTGAGACTTGGCTGCTCACCCCCTCTTCTGAGCTGCAACTGGGCCTGGCCTCATTAGAAGCCATGTGGCCTCCAAAGCTGGCTGTCCCCGGAGTCAGCCCAGATTACATCAGCTTCCTCCGATGGCCAGAAGCAGATTTCACTCGTTTTCCTCTTTCAAATCTGTGCAGTCTTTTTGCTGCCTTCAGATTTTGCTTTCTGTGTCCGAGACACATCTTCAGTTCCTACCTCGCTTTCAGGTAGGGGTGTTGTCATGCCTTTGAAGGATGCGGTCTTATTTCCCTTCTATGCTCCAGGTCCCAAACCAATATCCGTTGGGGTTACAATTCTGAGGAAAGGTTGTCCAAAATATTATCTTTCTATTTTAAGGTTTGCCCAAACGCCTTGAGCAGACGGTATGAACGATATAATTTTTGGCAAACTTAAGAGCATGATCCTTCCTGACAGATGCTTAGGAGAGCAGCAAAAGCTCACGCAGGATGGCTTTGTGTTCAGGAGGCTTATTAGCATTCCACGGGCCTGACCCTCACTTGGTTGAGAGGATGCAGAGGAGGCTTTTTGAGAGAATTAACAAGACTGAAAAAGATCTTATTTTGATCTTCTGATTTCATTAGTTGGTATCATTCAGAAGCGTGTTGAATTTGAGCAAGAAAACGAGCACATACCGAGCACCTGCCATATATATGTCAAATGCTCTATACGAATGCTTATGTAATCCCCACAGTAACTTTGTAAGAATCCTATTATTATCCCTTTTAAAAAGCAGGAAATCTGAGAACCAAGGGTATGTATATGTAACTGATGTTGCACAGATAATATTCAAATCAGCAAACAATTCTATGTCTGCTTGGATTCAAACCTTGCTGTCCTAGAAATAGTATATTTCTTTTCTAAATTAAATTTGATTTCTTTTTCTGGCTATATAAGCAAAACAAGCTTAATGTAGACAATTTGAAAAATGTAAACAAAGTCCCCTTAATCACCCTTAATCCATTGTTTAGTAACAGCCACTATTTACATTTTGGTATATTTCTTCCTCTGATGATTTCCCTGCATAATCAGTTTGTTCATTAGATAGAGAGAGAGATAGGCAGACAGGCAGACAGATCGATCATAACACATTCACTTATTTTTCTTTTAGAAATTTAGGGGCTCATTTTCTTCCACAATGAACAATTCTTAGATTACGGTTGTGATTTTTCTTCGGGACCTGGAAATACTAGCTCAGAGTGTGAGTGCATCTATGGTTCTAGATGCCTATGTCAGATTGATTTCTAGAAACAAATTAATAACAATTCACAGCAGTGTGTATCTCTCTCATGTTTGAAGAGGCAACAATATAGTGACTTGTACGGCCTTTGCTTATTTTTTTAGAAGAAAGTAGCATCTCATTGTTTTAATTACGTTATTAATAAGATCAAATTATTTTCAGTTTTGATTACTTTTGGTCATTTTTTCAAAATTTACTGTTCTATGAATTATTTATATTTTTCATTCATTTTCTCTATTAGAAGTTTAGATATTTCTATATTTCAAATTATTGACCTCTTTTCTCATTTTATGATAAAAATATCTATATTTTTTTCCCCTGTAGATCTATAATCTCTTCCTTCCCATTATTGGAAATGAAAGAGCTAGCTGCCCCTTTCATGGTCGCCCCTGGCAGAACCCTCTCTCTTGGGGCAGACTGGTTAAGTAGGAAATTCCCTGGAGTCCTAACTGTCATGGTAAAGCATTGACCTGTCATTGCATGCCTGCTCCTGTCACTTCCACTCTGAAGACCAAATTTAGACTTTCCATATACTGACAAAATCTTACAAGCAAATTTTGGTTTATTGATGAGTTTTTATTGCTGTTACTTCCCATGGAAGCTGCAAAGATATTGTATATATAAATAAGACTCTTTTTTTTTCCCTTTAGATACAATAGTTAGTTTTTAGGAGCTGTTTTAGGTAAACTTGGTAATTTAAATAATTAATTTTTGAGTTTTATTTTGGGTCCCTCCAGTTGCTTAGAAGATGAAACCTTCTTTAGAATAATTTTGTGTTGGGGTGCCTGGGTGGCTCAGCTGGTTAAGCATCTGACTCTTGAGCTCAGCTCAGGTCTTGATCTTAGGGTCATGAATTCAAGCCCCATGTTGGGCTCCACTTGGAGCCCACTTAAAAAATAATAATAATTTTGTGTCTTTTGAGGATTGTTGATAGTATAAAATAGAATATTTATGGTGACTAGTAATCAATCAGTAAGTATTCCTTGGATCAATTGCTGAAATATCCTTTCCTCGTCTCCATGAATCCAAATCTAAACTATTTTCTAAGCTCAGGCCAAGCCCCTTGCCTGTCCTGACCAGACTACATGGAAAGTTCTTGCCCTCTCTGAAGTTTTATTTTTCTGTTCAGTCTCCCTTGGCACAAAGCAAAAATGAGCCAAATGTCATTAAACTTCCCATGTGTTTGCATTTTATCTTTTCAACTGGCTTCATTAAGTGTGCATCCATTCAATTCAATTTATTCAATGATTTATTAAGCTCCTCCTAAGTAAGACTTTGAAAATTTATGTAATTTTACACATTTGTAAACACACACACACTTGTAATATGATACTATTCCAGGGAAAGATGAAGAAGCCTAGAGACTGAACCACAAAGCAGTGCATTTGAGCTGATTCATCACTAGCCTGCAGGAGCCTATTGCTGAATTTCTGGGAATATTGTAAGTTAGCTATTAAACATGGCCATTATTAAAAATCAAGTGTGCGAACTATATATCTCTCCACAGATTTGCATTCAGTGACATCATTTTGGTAGCTTGATATTGGCCATGGTTGGAGTATTTATTTATACCAGAGAAACTGGCAAACACTATAAATCAAAGCTCGATTATTGCTTTGTTGATTGACTAGGTTTAAGAAAATGATGGAGACAATGTTAATAATGCAGATTAAACTTTTAAAAGTGTGTTGTGCATTTAGTCACTACCTTGTGAAGAGCACAGAAAATTTGAAGAAATATTCTTCCAGTATTTGAATCCTGTTATCCAGTGAAGCAAAGAACCCACTCACATCATTGAACGATGAGTGACGTCCTGACATACGTAGCGAATACGGTTTATGTGAGAGTGAGAAATGGTTTTACAGCAAGCCACATACCAGACTTAATGGAAATAAACTTAATGGGAACAGAACATTCAGGAAGGGATACAATTCGGGCGCCTGGGTGGCTCAGTTGGTTAAGCGACTGCCTTCGGCTCAGGTCATGATCCCAGGGTCCTGGGATCGAGTCCCGCATCGGGCTCCCTGCTCAGCGGGGAGCCTGCTTCTCCCTCTGACCCTATCCCCTCTCATGCTGTTTCTCTCTCTCTCTCTCTCAAATAAAAAAAAAAAAAAAAAAAAGGAAGGGATACAATTCAATTTTCACATTATGGTTGAATTGCAACTATAGATTGGCTACAGATAGAAAAGTTTGGCAAAAATCAATGAAAGCATTCCGTAAGAATGAGTTGCTTATGTAGAGTGTATAGTGAAGGGCATTGTATATTTTATCATTATGTGTAAATCATGTCCTACACATCCTTTATATGAGTAAAATTTGTAATGAAGCTATATACATGTGTATATATACCAGCATTATTATTATTATTATTTATTATTATTTGGTGCGCTTGTTAAACATTTATCTGCTCACCACCACATGTATTCTTCATTGAAAGATGCAATCAGAGTGAATTTTGAACCAGAAAAAGTGAGCCCTGGCTTCACTCCTGGCATCATCTCCATACCCACCTTGCAGATGCATCCTGTCCTAGAGTAAAATATGGAATTTATGAAATATTTATGGTATAGGTTTTTTTCAGGGGCCCCCTTCAGAATAATCTCATTTCTGTTCTGCCTATAAAGTACCTACGCATGCTTTCTTTTTCTTCTAAACATGAAAAGCATATAAATCAAATCTTCTTAAAAAGGAACCTGGAAAGAAGAGATGAGCTTCCTAAGTATCACCGGGAGCCTCTAGAGAGTATTTTCTGACCTGCCCGATGACACACTGTCCTCTATCAGGAGCTTTCCTCCCTCCCATACTTACTCTGGTAGCTCTCCTCCCCATGAGAAATCCCATAGGGTGGAGCCTCATTCCAGAACAAGAGATACCTAACAAAAATAAATTCACATTTTGTAAGAAAGAAAGAAATCCTTCAGGACTCATGAGAGCTGCCTCGCAGCCTTACCCGCCCATCACGTTGCCTGTTCGCCCTCCCGGTGTGCTGATGATCGTGTCAACAGGAAGAGGGCTCTCTTCAGCTTGGAGGTCTTTTGCCTATGTGTGGGGTCTTCAATGTTGATTTCTCTGGGTTAAATCCTGGAGAGCAAGGCCTGCGGGGAAGACACAGTGCTGGGCTTCTGTGACATCCTCCATCACCCTGCGTGACCTCACCCGTAACTCAGCATCAGCTGAGGAAGTCTCACCTGAATTACCTGCGGTAAAACGCTTGCTTCAGGCCTCCTCTCCCTCTCTCCACTCAAAACCTGAGCCCTAACTTTATCCTGTAGACCTGAAAAGATACTCATTTTTGATTCCAGAAGGTTTTCTACAAAGAGTAAAATAATTTGATTTAATGAATAAAGAATGACTTCTGAAAGCCATCTATCTGCATTTACGATGTTTAAATACCAGGAAAGATTGAGGTATTCATATTTGGTTACGTATGTGCAGATGAGATAATCACGGTTTAATGAAAACCTTCCGTTATTAGTTAATCAGTTCAGCTTGGTGACTATGGGTCTGTTATGGCAGGACAAGAATAATTAAGTGACACTTAGAGGTATGGGAAGAACGTTAGTCAGAAATTGATGTGCCTACAGAAGGCTCCAAATGGCCGACGTTTAATGGTCCTCTCCATGTTGCCATGGCAACTCACTTTGGTAACTCACATATCCTCAGTGTAAGAAAACAAGGGGCAGAGTGTTCTTAGGAAGGTGCAACCCCCTTTAAGCAGATCTATAAGCATCGCAGATGAACAGAACTTTAAACATTCCGCCATGAATATTCATGAAGTAAGTTGTTTTTTGTTGCCTGCCTAGTCAGCAGTCACAAAACACATGGTGTGTGTTGGCAGCATCTTGCCTAGGTAGAGGGCTATGGACTGAGGCAATGGCAGGAACCAGGACCTGTGAGGCTGACTGACATTTCCATCTGTAGCGAAGGCTGGTAATTAACAGGAAGGAGTATGCCTGCAGCATTGCACCATCTGCTAGGGGAACGGCTCAGTAAGAAAGGAGCTGGATAGCATCTCAGCGGTGGCGCGATCTGGTTCCGACATGAGGCCGGGCATCTGTTAGCTGAGGAGACGGACTATTAGGGAATTCGACTGGGAATGAACAACATGGAAAGAGCACTCTGACCTAGCCCATAAAAGCAACTCTTTAGAAATGGTGTCTTTTCATCTTACTTACCCAAGCCTTCTGAAAATGGTTTGCTGAGGGACCATTACAGATCTGTTTGAAGTAACACAATGGTTTCAAAAATGCTGTTTTATTCCAACATGAAATTCTTGAAATCAGGATACAGCTGTCATCTTTTGACAATAGAGCTAATTTCAGAGCGAGGATATGAGGTTAAATTCCTTCTTTTGTCGTTTAGATTGGGGAGCAATGGGGGTGGGGAAACAAAATGATCATTTAAATGCTACGCTATTCAAAATCAAGGAGACAAAAAAACTCTGGGATGCCCTGGCAGAAAGTGAGTAGATCAGAAATCACCCCAAAGTTCTTGTAATGTCTTCATATTCTGTTTTGTTTTTTCATACTGTTTCCTAATGCAAATCTTTCTCATCATGAAAAACCACACTTCAGGACTTGGGGCATTAACCGTATTTGACTAGCCTCAGGACCTTAGCTGAAGAGGATGTTAGTGTTTTAGGTACCAAATCTAGAAGCGGGAGCCCAGTTCATGGTAGGGTCAGTGTGTATTTGGGGAAGGATGAATGGGCAGAGCATCTCTAACACCCCCGCCCCCCTATTCTTAGGAAGTATAATAAGTTCTTCTGCAGGGGACTTCATCTTTGAGAGGGGTCAGCAGACAGAAACCTGGGTCTCCCTATCATCGTATAGGTTAATGCCACTTTAAAAAATATAAATGTGGCATTAATCTTTCAACCATCGGGGAGAGACTGTTGACTCCAACCATCTCAGGCAGGTTGGAGCTGAGAATCTACTAACACCATTCCTGTGACTGGGACTACTGACTCATGTACAAAGTCCCCCAGATGGCAGATGACTTGAATTTGTGTGTGTGTTACTGTTACTAAATCAGAGCCATTGAATGATATTTACTGAGACCTCATGGTACCATATGGAATCAAAAAATATATAGACCTTGGAATTTAAATTCATCTGAGAAAAGTGGACACAGGATTCTTATTTAGAGCATTTTTTTCCTCCCTCCCTCTCTTGTGAATGCTGATTATTTTGCTAATCTATGGGAATGCTGGTGTCTGAAAGGGCCAGTACAAGACAAATAGAAAAATCTCATCTTTACTAGATAGGAGAAAAATAAAAATGACATTGACTGTGAAAAATAACACACATTTTATCCAGTTGTGTGCCAGTAAAGTTTAATAACTGTCTCTCGGGGGAGGGGATAAAGAGGCCCTGATTTGTAGCTTTTGCCAAATTCCATGGTGTAAATATTCCCACCACGGCTGATTTCAGATTAGCCATGTTGAGACTTGAGAATAGATTCATATCAGCTTTTGGAAGCCAGTGGGGATCGGTTCCAGCACACCACTGATTTTATCCCTATATGCCTCATGTATAAAGAATTGGTAATGCCAATTTCGGTTATGCTGGTGAAAGTGGTCTATTTGATTCAATACAGTCACTCTTCACATGCAGAAAGCCTCATAACTCCTATTTGTGTAGTGCAATAGAGCCTATAAAATCAATTCATCTTCCTTAATTCACTCGACCTCTTCATAACCCTGCTGTCTAGGCAGAAATTGAGGCTCAGTGGCATGCCATGGGCTTATCATTTAGTAAGTGGGAGATGTGAACTAAGTATCTAAGTGTTACTGTAAGAGTTTACTTGTAAATAGATACCTGCTTATCTGGGACATGGAACTGACCAGCCACTGTATCAGTACATTTCTTTGTTTCTCCATTTTTGTTTTGTGCTATCTTACTTTGCTGCATTTTGGCCACAACCTTCCCCTGTTACTTCATCACAAAGGCAGTATTTGAAGTTGCCTTCGAATATTCATAGCCGAATATTCAAGTTCATACTTCTCACCCACCATAGCCGCTCAGAATGTGGCACTCACTCCCACCTCCCGTGTCCAGTCCAGAAGGCTTGGGTTGTATTGAAAATCATCGTTCCAGGAACCTGGATCTCAGGCTATGTTCCAGGAGCTCATTCAGTATTACTCATGGCACGTAGGTTATACCAGTAAAGCAATTTAAAGAGTCATTAAAAAGAAATCTGGAGTAGGACAGCATCCTAGCCAAGTAGGAAGCTGGAGAGCATCACAACACTGCAGATTTAAGAGATAAACCTCATGGCTAGAACCCTCACTAGTCATTCAGTCATTTAACAGAGTAGCCAATGTTATTGAGTGGAATCCTATGTGGCAAGTACTTTGCTACATACGGGGGATGCAGAGATTAATGAAACGGTTTCTACTCTTAAGGATCTTACCCTAAATATTGTTTTTCCGGAGGAAATAATTCTGGCTGTGTGGTCTGCAAATTCTCTTAACAGTCATACTATTAAAGTCACATAATAAATCAATAAGACCATAACTTCTCTGGGGAGAGTCAATTACAGGTTACTTGTTGGAAAGTGAATGACTCAAATTTGACATGAAGATCCCTATGATTTGAAGGTCTGTATCATGAGACAGTATATTTGGTGAGATGAAAGACTCAAGGTTAGAAAGAGCCTTTTCAGGTCCAGGGCTGCTGGTTGCCCACATGATCCCATATGGCCACCCCCACCCCATGTATGAAGATGATAACTCGGATCCAGTAAGACCCGAATTCAAATTATTTTGATGATTGACTTTTGTTGGTCACTCAGACTCTCCCACATTTTCCCCCTGATCACTTGAGCCTCCTGGCAAACATGGCAGTGTGGATCCGGGAAGTAGAGAGTGGCATTCACTTAGAAGATTTTGGGACTGGCACATCCTAGAGTTCTGCACAAAACATGGAGAGGCCCTGGGTCTACAGTACACAGGACAGATCTAGACTAGCCTTAAATGCAGCCATGCCAAATGAGAATCACACTTACACAGCACTAGCTCAGTGAACATAGTGCTTTCAGTTACCTGGTCAGCTGCTCTGTTCAAGTCAAAAGAGATTCCACCCTCATCAGGGATGGGGTTGGAATTCTTCATGGTTTTCATCTCTCCATGCCTTTCTCAACACCATAGATGTGAACCTAAAATAATATTGGTGTTAGGATATATACCTCACTTTACCTTTGGGGCATCACAATTATTTATTAATTCACCAAAAATTGACATAAGCGCCATTCACATGGCAGCCACTGTAGACAACTGAGCTATAACAAACACAAAATGGACAAAGCCTTTAAGCAAATACGTGCGTGCGCGCATACGCGCACACACACACCAGATGACGTGTGGCTGGCGTGGGTCACAGCTATTTTAGGCAGAGTGGTCTGGGAGGGTCTCTCTAATAAGAAATATTTGGTCTGAGACCTATATTGAGAAGTTACAGGAGCCAGCTACAGAATATCAGGAAAAGGGAGGGTAATCCAGGTAGAAGGATCCAAATACTCATGCCCTGGGTATCTGGAAGGACCTTAGTGGATCCTTGGAAAGATAAACTACCATCCCAAAACTGTCTTTCTCAATATGTAGATGACAGCTGGTGAATTTTTACCTTGATATATTCTGAAACTATTAAACCGAGAAAATGGCACAAGGGCTCAGAGGCACCCCCACAATGTCACCTTAGGAAAACCGATCCTCTCAGGGAATTTGCTATCCCACCCTTTACATCTTTCATCCCGATTCTGCCCCCCAGGCTGTCAGTCCTTGGAGCAGAACTGGCTGCCTCTCCTCTGTTCCCATGCAGGGCCTGGTAGGCAAGAGCGATGTGGCTTCTCTCTACCACATTATATTTAATTCATGCCAGGCCTTCTTCTTTATTAAAATTTTTCATTACTTTTGTATTACATGAGTAATTTTGTGTTCACTTTAGAATAGTTCAAAATTAAAATGAGAATAAATTATAAAATAAAAGCACCTCTTGTCTTATTCAAAAAAACTGCTGTTAATATGTTTTAAATGTTTACCATACTTCCCTGATGCTGTGTATATTTTAACTACCTGAAATGGTTTCTACTGCACATTCAATTTCGAAATCTGTTTTACTGTTCTCACCAAATATTTTAAATGTCTTTTATATGGATAAATTCTCTTTTATACAGATAAAACATCACTTTTTACATCTATATAGTGTTGCTCTATATAGTTGATCAAAATTTATTTAACTAAGCTTTTATTACTAAGTATTCTGGTTGTTTAAGTTTTTTTCTTGTTATGGAAAATGTTGTGTCAAACATAATTAACTCAATCTAAACATTTTAAAAATTAGCTAACATTTCTTATGATCTAGTTCTCAAAGTAGAACCGATAGGTCAAAAGACTTTGGCCCAGTAATAGCCCCTCCAGTCTTCAAGATCCTTCAGTAAAGCAACAGGATATATATAAGCAGATGCTTTTCCTCCTTCTCCTCAAAGCTGGAAAACGCTCCCCACAGCTCCCTCTGATACAGTAGTTTCCTAGCATCCCTGATATGGGTCCCTTCCCAATAATGCCTTCTTGGTGTCGAAGGATGAATATCATTTTGATTGGGGATGTGACTGATGCCCTACTTGCCTCTTGTGACCGTATGACATGATTCTATGGAAATGAGGGCAGTCGTCAGGTAGGCAGCCAGGAGTTCTGGTGAGGAGTGCAGTTGTGCGGGATGGTGGGTATGAGTCATCTTAGGTAAAAATGATCTCTTGCTCAGATCACGGCGGAGCCTCCCACAACCATAAATCCAGAACATTCCTCAGAAATATATCCTCTCTCGGCATTGATAACCAGTGAGCGAGTGAACTTGGAGAAGGGGCTCCACAGAAGAGTCACAGTTAAGCCACTGGCCGCACAGCTCGTGGGAAGTAAGAGAAAGCCTCCTTGTTTGCTGGGAGCGAGCCAGATCCCCCGCAGGGATAAATAATGAAATAGCTGCTAGTGGTTCTGAGAATATAACCAAATTACATCTTTGGAGGTCAATGGATTATAAAGCCCCAGAGCCTGGCTCCAAAGACTGTAAATATACATCCTCTTCCTGCCCCACCCTTCTAGGGCCTTTAGACAAAGTGGCAAGAATGGGACAGAATGCAGACCCATTACACAGGCATTTTCAGAAGAGGTGTGAAGTGTTCTTAGCTTGGGACAATCCTAAAGCAAAATGTGGCAAGATCTCCATAGATTCCTGGGATGGGTTTCTAGTACCCAACACAAAATCTCACTCTAAATGATGTTTGCTGTGGATTGACAAATAGAACTTTCTCTACAGCGGTGGGAGGGATTGGCAAACCTATTTTCCTTGCTCCCTCCACTCTCTTAACCTCTCGCTTTCTCCTATCTATTTTTTTTCCTGCCAGCAGGTTTCCTTCAGCATTCAATCAAGGGCAACATGTCCTCAATCAACATTTTTCATTTTTTATGCGACACTGTCCTTTAAAGCTGTCTGCAGCTGGTTGGCGACCGGGTGCTGCTAGTATCCTCTGAGAGCCTCCCCTGTTGTGTGCACATCGGTCCCCTTCCCAGAGCTCCCCAAGTGCCCGGAGGCAACCTGACTTGGAGTGTGTCTGAGTCTGCTTACCGGGCTGGGGCGGTGTTCAGGGTTTCCAACTGCTGGAGCCCAGCCCTGGGGCGGCAAGGGGGGCAAAGGGAGGTCAGCAAGTAAGCGGGACACAGTTGTCGTTGTGAAACGGGGAGCCTTTTGTACCAAGAGGAGAGAAATCTGTTATTTAATTTGGGGAATGGTAAATATGTCATTATAACAACAGAAAAGCATTCTGATGGAGGAACAGAGCTGGACAGGAATTAGAGACCTCGTGTTCTTGTCACTGCAATAACTTACTGATTCCCGATCCTTAAGCAGTCAGTCAACTTATTTTACAAAGCATTTTTTTAAAAGGAAGATACTGGACTAGTTGTCTCCACTCACACTTGCTACCCTAATATTCCAAAGTCTCTGCTTCTGGCTCAGGAGCTGTCCCAAGGATGAAGATCTACGAAGCGGTTGCTGTCCCAGATGTTTGGAGTGGACAAAGCCTTAAATAATGAGCGGTTAACTTGTGTGCCTGAGAAGTGCGACTCTCGATGGGAAGCACTCTTAAAGTCATCTTTTCCTGCCCAAATGTTGAGTGAGAGCTCCTCTGGGAAATCAGTGCAGAGAGGAGCTGGTCCCCATGCACCTGTGTGTTTTATCTGTGGAATGATCACTCTGCAGGAGTGTCCATGAATCTTCCAACTGTGTGCTTTCTCAGGGACTAACTCACGTCGGCTGTCACACTGAGCTGCACCATTTCACCCTGCACAACAGTCTGCTGTGTCTGCATCGCGTTTGAAGAGGAGGGTTGTGCATCACGATGAGAGACTGCCAGGACACCAGGGTTCCTCAGACCCAGGTTCGACCCTCAGCTGGACCTTTACTGGTTTTGTGATCTTGGGAAATTATGCACCGTCTCCAGGCCTCACTAAACATGCAGTAAAAGAGAAGTACAGTCCTTTCCATCTCAAAGACTTGTGGCAGAGGTTTAGTAAATATTTTCTGTCTTTACTAGGGCATTCCAGAAGTGTCTCACATTTCATGTGGCAGAAATCTCCCCCCAAAACACAACCCTTGACCCTATCTCTCCCCTCCTCCACATGTCTCCTTGTCCCAATATCTGATATATCCCCATCTCAGTAAATGGCACAAATATCCAACTGGCCAAGCACAACTCTAAAAGAAATCAATTCCTTCCCCCCGCCCCCCCCAGATCCAATCTGTCAGTAAGGTCTACTTATTAAAGTATTTTCCTAATCCATCCACTTCTCTCGTTCTTCGTTTCTATACCACCTTGATCCAAGACACCGTCATAGCTTGCTCAAATTAGTGACACATACAACACATAAGTCTCTCTGCGTCCATGTGTAACCCTCTACAATCTAGACTCCATCCTGCCTGCACACTGATATTTTTAAACCCCAGATGATATTTTGCACATACTTCCCACTTCAAGCCTTTTCAAGGCTTCCTATTAAAATAAATTCTGAGCTCCTGACCGTGGCCGAAGGAGTCTGCATAGTCTCTGCCCTTCATGCCATTCCCTGTGTGGTCTGTTCCATGGGGGCCGTGGTTTCCTTCATTGTCACCAATCTCAGGGGATCCATCATTGGCTTTCAACACAGGCTATTCCGTATTTCTTTGTCCTCAGATCTTTGCGTAGCTGGCTCCTTTGTGTCATTCTGGTCCCAGCTTAAATGTCACGACTGCAGTCACTCACCAGCTAGCATGTCTCCATGCTTTATATGAATAGCAGTTAGCACTATCTGAAACTCTTATTTATTTCTTTATTTTTCCACCTTTCCTGCACTAGAGCAGAAATCTAAGTAACCTTAGTGCTCTGGATTGCCACATGTTGCAGTGGAATATAAAAATATTGTTAGGAGGCTGGAGTACAGGGGACTGTTTCACACAGGCACACAACGCATGCTTTTATATGCACATGTGAAACAATCAAAGGCTTCAGAGTCAGCTAGTCTCAGCTTCTGATCCACCCCTGTCACTGCTGGCTGTGCAATCTTGGAAAAATTACTGAACCTCTCAAGCTCAGTTTTCTCATTTATAGAATGGAGATAAAATCAGCATCTTCCTCATAAATTTGAGTAGAGAAATATGTGTACAACTTCTAGCAGAGTTCCCAACACATTATAAATAGCTAAATTTCAGCCACTTGTACTTTTTCTTCTTGTTCAATCAGCTCATTATTGAGTGTGGTGCTAAAAGAGCAGAATTGGGTGGAAGCTTCTGATATGTTTGTTATTTATTAAAGATTTCTTTAGAAACCTCTGTGCTGCATTGTGATACACAAATCCGAGGAAAATGTAATCCAAATACAGTGTCAACGTGTCTAGATATTACATCATTGGTCTCCCACTTTTTAAACATTTAACCCTCATCTGTAAAATGAAGATAATTTGAACTGCCACGTAGGCTGGTGGATGAGTTAGTTTAACACGTACAAAGCGCGTGTTGACTCATGGATGTCAACATTCATCCCTCTTCTAGTCGTGCTTTCAATCCACTCTCACATGCGTAAAATTCATTTGAAAAAAAGGACCGATAACTTGAAGGGGCTGCAAATAACTGATTGCATCCAAAGTCATCAAGAATGTACTGAAACAATAATATTTAGAGAACCTTCTACATCTTTTGTGCTGGTCGAGTAGGTAGATAACCAGGTAGTACAAGACACAAAGTGCCCCATTTAAAAGACCATCAGGCCAAGTTTGATTGTATCCAGGGAGTTTCCAGAGGTGACAACTTGGAAACTAGAAATGTGTTTCAGAAAACCCTACGCTCAGTGTCAGCTTCTTATCGCCCGTGACCTTGTGCCTTACTCCATGGAATAGATTGAAATAATCTAAACTTGGTGTTGATGGAAATAACACTGAATTTAGGGCCAAAAGGTCCAACTTAGTAGCTGTGAAAACTGGAACATTTCTTTAACTCCTGGATTTCCAGGTTGTCCATCCGTAAGTGGGGGAAATAATACCAATTTTTCTTTCTGTCCAGAATATTTAATGATCAATTGTCCAACAGTTAAAAAGGTTGTAAAAGTGATTTTTAAATGGTAGAAACTAAGTAATAATGTTAGAGATTAGATTTATCTATTTAAAGTCGGAGAGTAAAACGGAGACGCAGAGTTGTATGAAGATAATTTCCATTCATCTTAAGGAAAAAACTTAATGACAAGGTTAGCTGCTTAACAGTCAAATCAGCTACAGTGAGTTCTCTGTCACTGACAGCATTAAATAGAATTAAGATAACTAGGGACAGTTGATTTGATCTTTCTATGTATCATTAAACCATATAAAAGCCTAATGAATAATAGGTGTGTTATAATAGCAATGCAAACACATTACAAAGTTTAGAAATGAGATGTAGAGATAAGAACTATTAATTGGAATCTAAATAAGTGGAGATATATACCAGACTTAATCTTGTGAAAATGCCACTATCTCCAAATTGTTTGATAGATTCAGTGCAATTCTAATGAAGATCCCAAAGGTGTTTTCATGGCCCTTGGGCTAACGTGATTCTATATTTTATATAGAAGAGTGAAGAAGGGTCATGAGCAGAAGACTATTACAAGGTAGTTTAATAGGTCCTTGAGGGTCACCTGGGTGGCTCAGTCGGTTAAGCATCTGCCTTTGGTTCAGGTCATGATCCCAGAGTCCTGGGATCCAGTCCCACATCGGGCTCCCTGCTCAGCTGGGAGCCTGCTTCTCCCTCTTCTGCCTGCTGCTCCCCCTGCTTGTGCTCTCTCTCTGTCAAATAAATAAATAAACTCTTTTTAAAAAAAATAGGTCCTGGAATTATCCTCTCTTTATAAACAACTGTCACACTGCACAAACTTTGTGAAGCAAACAATATAATATTGTTTCCAAGCACTAATTATAGGGGGACCATGGCTCCGCATTCATCGGGCGCTCTGACTGGGACTCGTTCCCAGGGTGTGGTGTGGGCATGTGGATCCTGCAGGAGGCATAGTCTCACTGAGTCGAAGAGGCAGGTGTTGGAGTCGCAAGGTGCCAAGGTGGCTGGAATTTGTGCACTAAGAGATCCAAGGAGAGGGAGATGCATGTGCTGGGAATGGGGGCGGAATGTTGCCTGCAGATTCCCCACAGGTCCTGATCAGGGCTGGCTTGGGTATGTGTTAGAGGCATGACAAACACAAAGGTTTTTCTTTGCAATATATTATTTATACTGTATGTACGAATGTGTATCATAATGTTTTCATTGAATGTCATGTCAGAAGATTATAGTGTGTTTTTGTTTTGATTTTGGCTGTTTTTAATGCTTCTATGGCAGCAAGTGGATGAGGAAGGGTTCAGTTCACATGTGCCTGCAAAGCTCTCGTGGCCAAGCACTGCTCTACAGCCTTCCCGAGCACTGTGAACGTCCAGATTCGACAGGGTGAACGAGCCCTGTCGGGATATATTGTTGATTCTCTCTCATTCTTCTTATACATGATGTGTTTTTCATATCCCAAAATGTATCAGACTCTTGGGGAATTTGTATATGCATTTTCTCCCATAGGAAATAATCCTACTGTCCCCACCATGGCACCTTTGCATGCCAAGCTCTTCCTAAATCCTTTGTTTCTGCCAAAATGCCATCCTCAGAGAGGCTGACCCTGCTGACCCTCTCTCAACAGCTTCCGTTCCCTGTTTCTGGCTCTCACATTGCCTGTTGGGTTCCTTCAAAATATTTCTAACATATAATCCTATTAATTGTTTGCTGATCCTCTGCCCCTCTTGACTCGCAGCCCCCTGAGGGCAGCCATATGTACCTCATTCTGTCTCGTGGTCCCTGCCTAGTGGATCTCACTCACGTGCACACGGTAGGCGCCCTGTAATAATTATTCAATTACTGTCCAGGGAATACTCCAAAGAGCATGTCAGCTGGTTTGAAAAAAAAATTGTCTGATGCCAACTTGATAATTGTGGTCATCTGTAACCTGACTAGAAGGACTCTCCACTGATGTCTGTTAGTGAGAAGAGTACATCTGAGTTGCCGTGGCTTGCCCTTTTGACTTTGCTCTCAGAAATTTGTATGAGAGCAAAGAAATTGAAATTCACAAGAAAAACCATGGTTTTCACTCTGCTCTCACAACAATATTTCTGTCTTAAGCTTTTATTTGTGTAGTGATTGTTTAAGACAGCATTTGGGATAGAGTTCATCTGTATATAGCTGGTAGATTCTGAATTTGGGGTTAATTTTCATTGCCGAAAAAAGCATTCAGAAACTATTGAAATTTTTCTTGTATTTATTTTAACAGAGCAGAGATCACATTTCTCCTTGTCTTTAAACAGGTGAAGGGCTATCTTCATTCTTCAGGGGACTTAAGGAAATGTGGTTCCATTGAGTAATTGTGGCTTCTCATCCTCCACATGGCTCTGATCTCTGTCACATTCTTTCCTCCTTGACCACACATATTCCTAATCTTGCCTGCATTCTAAGGGCATCCTTTCAGTGGGGATGATGCAAACTCAGCTGTGCTGATTGCATTATTCTTCCTGGCTGTAAGCATTTTATTGATTTCTCTGAGAGCTTATTTATTTGCTTAGCTCTTGGGTAGACATTGTTAGATCCAGTTCTAGAGTTGATTCCAAGGACTACGTTCAAACTACAATGAGGAAATCAAGTTTGTCTGGCTCACTGCTATATCACCAACAACTTGCACAGTGCCTAGCTTTTAGTGGGAGATGCTAAAAATGCCTAAGTGAGGATTAAGAACATTTTTCCTGCTCACCCTTGAGAGGAGAGAGTACAGATGAAACCCCACAAAGTGGGACTTGGGTGCTTCATCTTTATCAGAGCTCAACCAGGTATGGACCTCAGATTGGTGATTGGGACATCACAGCCATGAAAGAATGGGATTCCATCTGTGACCTACATTTCAATGTTTTAGTTTTCTTGGCAAACACATCTAACTAGCAATGATAACTTGCCTGTTTTCTTCCTTGGTCGATGTCTCTGAGAGCTGCCATCTGAGGACTGTTATTGAGTCCTGCACTTAAGGTTTCAAATATGAAAGTCACGAGCTCATTATAGACATATTTATTCCCTACAAGTGTTTTCTGGACCTAACCAGATGGTTTGGACACCACCCAGGCTAGTTGAGTCTGATCTTTTTTATATCGAAACAATATTTTATTATCATGATGAAATTGTACAGCCCAACAAATAATGTAAATGCTGGGTTTTGGCACTTAGAAAATTTCCATTTTAAAAACTCACCAAAATAAACTCTTCCACATAGCATGTGACTATCAACTGCTTTTTTGTTTGTCTCAGCAAATATAAAAAGGAATACCTTGCTGAAATATATCAAAGATAATGGATCATGCCTTTCTATTCACTGATGACATCAGTGATATCATTCTTTTATTTATTCAATCTAAAATAATCATTGAATGTCCATTATGTAAAAGGCACAACATTACACATGCTGGAGACACAGACACATAATCGACACAACACAAGAGTCCTCCCATCAAAGATCACTAAATAGAGTAGAAAAGAGAAGACATAATCACAGCAGCTCCTACTCCCCTACAGACAATTGAAGAGCCCTTAGATCTCACTCTGAATAAACCGTATCATCAAAGGTTAATACTAATGGAAAGATGTAAATAAGGAACTGTAGACAATACAAAGCATCTATTCAAACATTTAACATTTCCCCCTTCCAGATGGTACAGTTCAACTCAATTCCAAGTCATAGGATAAGACCATTTTCCAAGATGTTTTTGAAAGCATACACTCCTTTCCAACTGGAGATGGAGAATATTTTAAGTCAAAAATGCCATACTTCATTTCCCCTCCTTAGTTAAACTCAATATGAGGTTTTCAAGGATGTAGCAATTTTTTTTTTTTTTTTTCCAGAGGAGAAAGGAGCCCTAGAAGTTACCATGGTGATGTGGGTCCCCCACCACTGACCATCAGGGGATGTGAACTGCTGCATCAACAGAACACAATACCTCCAGGAATGAGAGCAAGATCAGCACGGGCCCCATTTAAAGTAAACACTTTTCTAGTCTTCAAAATGTTAAGGAGCAATTGACTGAACTGTTTCCAGAAAGTTGCCTTGGTGAATGTCAAACGTCACCCTCTCTCCCTGTGTGGATCTTGATAAGGCTGCCATCCTGTGGTCCATGTGCTGTGGATGTCCTCCCGTGTTCCACTGCGTTTCACATCTTGAACCCCTGTATCAGTACAACCTTCTCCTGACTCATTGTTATCTCAATGTGTGGAGACAGTCTGTTTGGAAATACACAAGTTCAGCTTCCACCCCCTTCACGAATGGTGTCAGTTTCACCAGATCTCCCTAGACCTTATTTGGAGTATTCTTTCCTTCTGATGTATCTCTGGATATGTGCATTGCTGGAAGGATTTTTCTCTTTGCCCTTTCAAGAAAGACCTCCCTGAAAACCAAACAAAATCAGAAATGAGCAAAAGCTTCATTTCTCTGCAGGCCTACTCCTTAATTTCCTGTCTACTGTATTTTCATTTAAAGTATTTGTGAACCTGGGGCAATGTTTATTTTCATGACAGACATAGTTTAGGATTCAGAGTAAAAGGACAGTGTTCAAATTCTGTAATGTTTCTTAGATTTGCATACTTCTTTTTGAGGGGAATAAAATCAAATCGACACATTTCTTCTTTTTTTTTTAAAGATTCATTTATTTATTTGAGAATGAGAGAGAGAATGCGCATGAGCAAGTTGGGGGCAGGGCAGAGGGAGAGAGAGAATCTTCAAGCAGACTCCGCACTGAGAGCAGAGCCCAGACACAGGGCTCAATTTGAGATCATTACCTGAGCAGAAACCAGGAGTTGGACGCTTAACTGGCTGAGCCACCCAGGCTTCCCATACACATTTCTTCTTTTTAAAAATCATCTTTCATCTTTAAGATTGTTAGTTCAGCCATTTGGTGCCTTCCTTTATGATGTTACACATCTCATTTATTTTTAAAGATCACTGTAAAATAGATTGTAAAAATTCATTCTGAAATGTAAACTTTAAAAAGCTAGATTGGGGTGTCACCAACCCGTGAAATTCACTGCTTCGTGAAGAGAGAAAGAGATGTACATTTTTATGACACATTTTCCTTCTTTAAACAAAGTGCAAGGGAAAAAAAAAGGGAAAAAGACTGATTAGCAAGAATGGTTTGATTTTCCAATGATTTTAAGATCTATCTTTCCTAAGAAAAACCTCTTAGTTCTATGAAATTGGCAGCTTTTTGTGGCTGTTAAGGAAAAAAAAAAAAAACACACACTAATAGGAGTATGTCAGTAGCCCAATTTATCTTCCGAGCATGTGCACATTAATCTACTCCTGAGCAAATGCCCTTGACGAGATTGTATTATTTCAAGGGCATTGATAGTAAGAGAAAAATGACTTGACCTCTGTATTTCCCAGTATTTCCTTGAAATGGAGCAGCAGTGATAGTACTACCACACAATGAAGCACTTGATTATACACTCAGTGTTTTCTTCTGGTTTTTCTGTAGAATGTTCCCCACCCCCCCCCCCCTTAAGGAGCATAATTATAAAGACCTTAATGGGAGCAGCTGGTATCTGACCCTGCTCTTGGCATGGCAGGCGGTGGCTGGTGCATGTAACTCCTCTGGCTTTCTCAGCCTTGATGTGTCCAAATAACCCTATGGTCGGGGGTCTCCAAGACTACCCTCAGGTTCGATGACTTGCTAGAAAGGTTTACAGAATTCAGAAAGATGTTATTCTTATGGTAATGGTTTATTCAGTGATGGGATACAGATTAATATTGACAAAGGGAAAAGACACACATGATCTGGTTGTGCTCTCCCAGTGGAGTAATGTGGGCAGCATTTAATTCTCCAGCAACTATGTGAGACAGTACTTGCCAAGTGTTGCCAGATAGGGAAGCTTGCCCAAGCCTTGGTGTCCAGGGTTTTTATTGGGGGTCATGCATGGAGGCCTGCAGCATCATATAACTGGCCTCCGCTGCTTCGTCCCCAGCTCCCTCAAAGATCGGACTGATGCACCATGACCCCAGACCCCAGGCATACAAGAATAGACACTGACTGTATATGTCCCTGTTGGCAGAAACTATTTGCCATGGCCCAAACCTCAGGTACACAAAGACACTCTTATCAGGCAAGATATTCCAGAGGCTCAGAAGTATCTCCTAGGAACTGGTCAGGGTCAGTCCTGAAGATCATTGGTACGTGCAGGGTCTGGACAACCTAGGCCTGCCAAAGTTACCCTTACTGCACAGGTTAGATATTTATTCTTTAAATTCTCTTTTCTAGATACAAATTCTGGCTTTCAAGAGAAAAAATATAAACCAAAAAAATCTACCCCAAGTCCAGAGAAACCACATCTCTTTCAGAGCAACGTCAGTTTGCTCTATTTGGTTTGACCGTGAAAATGATAGCAAGGCCAAGTTAGATGTGATGGTTAAAAATCCAACAAAACCAGGCAATTTTAAATGGCATTTCTACCTTCCTAATTGTGCGATTTGGAGCAAATACTCAAGTTCTCTGATCTTCTCTTTTCTAATCTATAAAATAAATCCAATAAGACTGCTTTGAGAATTAAGTGATGTAAGTGAAAACACTATTTTCAGCTCTTGGAAGGCTAGATTCTCCAAAAAGTATTGATATTATGAAGGCAACATTACTGGCAGGAAGAGAAAGACTGAGAAAAGAATAGATTAAGAGCATTTCAGTGTATTGCAAATCTTTGCCCATCATGGGGCGTGTAGAAAGTGATCATCTTTATACAGCACGCTGGAGGAAGGAGAGCCTGCAGGTGCAATTGGACAGAGGGCCCGGGGTTGTGGCTGCTCTAGGCCCCTGCCCTTCCACGCCCTACCTGGCCTACTGGAGAGGTGAGGGAATCCTTCTCTTGGCCTCTCCGTGACTAGTTGTGGCCAAGGTGGTGAGAAGTTCTGTCTGATGTTACCCACAGACACATTGGGCCTGAACGGTGACCATACTCCATGGTAATAATAGAGCTATGACAATTGGGGAAGTAAGAGGAGACCCCACCATTGCACAAACAACCCGTTTGAGTCAGTGACTTTCAGTCATCCTGTTGTCCATGACAAGCCAAGTCTGCTGGCTGGCACCCCCTTGTTTGTATAGAGTATACACAAGAGCGCGTAGCAAGGGGAAACTGAGACACAGCCCAGACATGATGGGAATGGATGGATAGATGGGTGGACCTATTTAAAAACTGGGATGAAAGATGCAGGAGTAGATATTTTAATTCCACAATTTCCTTCTCTTCTGAAAATCGCTGCCAGCAATTTGTAAAAACCCAGCATGAGATAGTTAACTTTTGTTAAAATTTGTTTGTCTGTTTGTTATTGTTGTTTTTAATGAGGGAGCTGAGCTGTATTAGTAATTCTCAGCTCTAGCTACACAGCAGAATCACCTGCAAAGCTTACAACAAAACAACAAACAACAACAACAACACAATGAAGTCAGCGCCCAGCTGTATCCCCAGAGATCCTGATTTGACTGATGGGGATGAGCCTGCAGATGAATACTTCTTAAAATTCACCAGGAGATTCTGATGTCCAGCCACCATGCTAATAATTCTCAATCCTCTTACTCTATTATCACTAAGGGGATTTCTATCAATAATGATAAATGGTACCAAAGAAAGAATAAAATAGAAAGTAAACAGTAAACTTTGGATGAAGGACATTGAGTGCTTTTCTCCATTCTGAGGACAAATCCATTACAATTTTGGGATCTGGTCAAAGGAAGGAGGTCTTCATGGAAGAGGAGGTGTGTGCACTTTACAGTAGACATAAAGATTCAGTGATCTGGCTAAGGAGAATCTGCCCATAAAAAGAGCCATATGTCAACAGGGTGACCAAGGATCCTGTGGGCCTGGGATTTCCCTGGTTTCATCATGGCAAGTCTCACATTCCAAGAAACCCCTTGGAAACCCGCCATGGCCGATCATTCTATACATAAAATTTTACCTTTTTAAAACTGGGTATCACTCTTGGTTCAACTGTTGCATGCCTTATAACCGGGTGCCCTTTTGTTCACGAGTCTTTATGGCTATTTTAAAACTAACCAACTAATTCCTTAAACACAAATAAATTCACAGATAAGTAAGTAAGAAAGAACACATGCTATTTGTGTAGTACATCTTTAAAGTCTGAATTGACTGTGGCCTCTAAGCTGGAGGTGAATTAGTGCCAGTATTTTCCCCGGCATGATACCTGTCCATTTATGAAAGCTGTCACATATTATTTATCCTTAAGAGCATGCCTGTGTCTCTTTTTCACAGAGGTTGAGAGAAATTTGCTTTCTCAGTAAACCCTTTGACGCCATGTGTGTAGCCGATCGAGGAGTTATCTCCTACGTGATCTAACGGTCCTTATCCCTCATTGGCACTCCTTTTTTTTAAATTTGCTGACAATGCCTGACTCTATGTGTGTATAGAATCACGGGCCAGTCAGGACTTCCTGGGTATTTTGAACGTATCAGTCAGAACCAGCCACCGCCTTGACGCTGGGCAAGTGTGCCGGCCAGCTTCCACTGGGTTCGGCTGCGGTAACAGAAATAACCAATACCTCTGTGGCTTACCAAAAAATAAATAATGATTTCATGCTCATGTTGCTCAGTGACCTCTGAGGCTTGCCTGCAGCTCTGCTCAGCACATCTTCTTGTTAGGGACCCGGGCTCAAAGAGCAGTCACTGGGGGAACACGCCATCTCTTGGCAGAGAGAAAGGACAAGGAAACTGGGGGAAACGCAAAGCAGGTTTAAACAGCTCACTGTCCGTCAGGCAGAGGAAGTCACGTGGCCACGTGCAACAGTGGGGCAGCGATGTGTCCTCCCCACGCAGGAGGTGTTGCAAGTCACGTGACAATGAGCAGGGGACCTAAACTCTTCTCATAGGAAGGGCAGGTGAACAGCCGGAAATGATAGTCCCGTCTATCACAGAAAGCTGTTTAACCTACTTCAGCCTGGGTCTTCTGCTAATAAAAGATGCTGCATAAAACCCACTTTATATGGCTGTTGGGAGAATTGACTTACATAATGCATGCATGGCATCTCAGAGCATGTGGGCTTCTAGAATGGTGTTCAAAATGTGTATTCTCTCTCTTCCAGCAGATGTTATGAAATATTTAGGGGCCCATAAGTTTAATGAATGTTGAGAAACATCTAGTTGGCAGGACAGTTCAGCCTTGGTGAGCTAAATACCAAGGACACAAAAGAGGGCCGAGTGAATGTGGGCAGAGGAGGAGGGGGTCTTCCGAGCCCCAGAACTGGGGGCAGACCGAATTGGCACTACCTTAGAAATCCAGCTAGAGTGATTCCTGCAGAGCTCCCGAAACACTACTCCTACGGTGGAGCCCATGGAATCTGCTGGAGTTCTGCCTCCTACTCGCTTGGGCATGGTGTTGAAACGAGCTGAGCTTCAGTTTCTTCCACAGTAAAAGGGGAATAGCTGTGCCCACCTGAAGAGTGGTAAGGAAGATCAGAGGTGATGTAAGTACACCACCTACCATATCGTAGTAGGCAACAAATAATTATTGTTAAAAACAAGAACCAGGTCTGAGAGCAAATTAGCACTTTATTCTCACTGTTTCTAATGTCTGGGACCAAAAACCTCTGCCCAGAGTTGTATTGGAGAAACTTTTTGGCTGATTTCTGGATGGTTCTCAGGAATCCTGCTCAGTGTTCTAGAACCCTACCACTCTAAAAGATTCCAGAAACCGTATCTCTAACCCATTCATTTTGCAGATTAAGAAAATTAGACTCAACCAGGGGGAGTCATTTTCCAAACTTCATGTGGCTACAGAGTGAAAAATTTGAAAAAAAAACTGAAATATCTGCATTGTTACCTGGGGATTTTCTACTTTCTTGTGGTTCTTCAAGGGATTTCTGTTTTCCCTTCATGCTGTTCTAAGGGTACTTGGGATCTAGGAAGGAGTAGAGAAGTCGGTCAAACGACTCTAAGATGGTTAAAGTGGTCTTCATTCAGGGCATACACAGCACAGCAAAGCATTTGAAAAAAAAATTATATTTTACTTCTAATGTAAGGTATCTGGAGACATAAAACCTACATCCCTGGGGACTGTTGAATATGCTTGTGTGGGCAAAAGAAGCAAAGCAAAACACAGAAGAATATGGTTTATAAGGGGTGTAATGATGACTCCCAACATTTAGGGTACACTAAAGTCAGTATGATTTCCGATTTTCTTCTGTAGAACGAAAAAGAGGGATTTCTTTTTTTTCTTTTTCTTTTTCTTTTTTTTTTTTTTTTGCTTGCCTCAGTCATACCACTAATTATTTAGTGGTCTTTCAAACCTTTTGTAATCTCTACTCGAGAAAGCCCTGAAAGATATTAATTCTTAGCCATGTGCCTCATAAATGAAGGCCATTCTGCTATACTTAATGACAAGGCTGAGGCAGCAAGATGTCATTTGCTTTTTTCTCGGTTTTTAAATTGCTTTCTAAATGAACTACAGCTGTGAGGGCCAGGTGCTGTGATCCCTTTAGAAAGATCAGGAAATGATGAAATCCAAAATTTCAAAGTGTGATGGATGTCAGCTCCCGATTTGGTGTGTGTGAGGTCACCCCGTGCACCTGGTGCCATCTCCACAACAGAATTACTTTTCTGTGGAAGGAAAAAAAAAAGGAGAGAGAGGGAGAGGGAGAGAGAGAGATGCACATGTCTAATACGGGTGCAACAATAAGAGAAACAGTTTATAATTATCTCTTTGTTTGCTCCTCATCTAGATGGAAATGGTGAAACGTACAGTGTCTCCCCACCCCCACCCCCTTCCCATTGTAGGTGTCGCTGCTGTATTAAACACAAGATTTTTGTGAATCACAGACTTGGTGTGGTGGCGACTCAAAGCCACTGTGAAGCAAATGGCATGTTACAGGGAAGGGGGGGAGGAAAGAGGAGAAAGTGGGGGGAGTTCATTAAGGCTCCTTTTCCCTTAATTAATGAACAGGAATACCTTTAATACTAGGAGCACTGCTTGCTCGGGGAACTGGCAGCCAAATCTGGGACTGAGTCGGGGCTGCCTTTGAAGGTGGTGAGCGGAGGGCAGCCTCTGTCCACCCCTGCCCCGAGGACAGCGCAGACTGTCGTGGGCACAGCCCTGCAGGCATGGCCAGTCACTGCCAGGCTTGGGGCTCTAGGTGAAACCTGTTTGGGAGACCTTGTTCTTACAGTCATCCAACAGAGGAAATAAAGAGTGATTTTGCTTTTTATCTTCAACACCGACCCCCCAGGATATGTGTCAGAGCTGGCCAGCTCCCAGGGTCAACCCTATTTTCTCTGGGATGTCTGCCCAGCCTGCCCCTGCGAGGGGTAGGGATCCTCAGACTCCGCAGCCCTTCCACTTAGAACCACTCCCTGGAGCACTGAACTTGACCGACTCAGGGGCAGGGGGTACAGGTCAAGTGTGAGTCAGGGCTGGGGCTGAATCTTGACCCTAAACCCACAATAAGCCATTGGAAGAATTGCTTTTATTTCTTGACTCTTAATTCCCCACATCTGTAAAATGGGGATAGAATACCTTGTTTTGGTGAGGACTGACTGATTCTGCAGAGCTAACGTGCCCAGGAGATTATTTTGCACAAAGCTGGTACTGTGAAAATATTAACCTCCCAACATCGTTGTCCCTTAAACTGAGTACGTTAGACTGAAAAGTGGAACAAAAATGGCCAGAGGCTGAGACCCCAGAGAACACTGAACATCCAAGCTCAATGCTTCCTAGCCATCTGGCTTTCCTAATTACCTCGGCCTCTCTGAGCCTTAGCTTCCTCATCCATACAATGGGAACAATAGAATATTCTACCTCACTGGTCCTTAGGAGGATAAAATGTGATGCTAGATGTCAAAGCTCTTTGTATTATGTCAGGAGAGGAATGAGGGTCTGAAGGGAGCTGGTGTCACCCCCCACACACATACACCTAAATGGTGGCTATTCCCTTTGTGCTATTCCCAGCACACTGCTGACTTCTGGGTCCGTTACTCCCATCAGCACTCACCATCACCCCATGCGTAGTTATGGGAATCCTGGAGCTAAGTGAGTCCTGGAGTAAGTGATGGCCAAGAGAATGAAGGAGTAGATACTGAGCTCATATCCATCAAAGACCTGAAACATAGCATGACCCCAGCCAAAGGAAAGACTCCAAACCCAAACAGAAGAACCCAATAGCAGTACCCATTTGAGTAGTTTTAGAGAGAAATGAAAAACATCACATAGCCAAAGCCCAAAGTAAAGGAAATCAAAGTCTAAGAGAATAGCAGAGGTCTAAATGGCTTCACTGCCAGTTTCTGCTTTGGAAGACTTTGCCTTCAACAACCATTAAGTGTGGAATTGTCTCCTGTTCCATAATCAGAGCTGTGCTTGTGGGATTCCAGAAGGGAGGTCTAGAGACACTGATGCTGGCAGGCCGGGTCTGGGGACCCCGAGCGGTCCCACAGGACCAGCCAGGAAGGTCTTTGACTTCAAGTAGAATGGAAATCAAATGTGAGCCAGCAAGAAGTGGGAGCAGAGCTTATTGAAGACATAGAGCAGATGGGGACGGAGCATCTGGGAGACCCAGAAAGATGTAAGATGAGCCTCGTCTTTGCTTGGGGCCTGGGGTTTTTACCAACAATTGTGGTCTGGTCCATGTGTTGTCTCAGGCATCTGGGAACTGGTCAGAGTAAGGACAGTGAATAAGTCACTTATGCCCTTGGGCCAAAGGGTCTTGGGGTCAGGATGTCTGGAGCCAGTGGTCTGGAATATGTACATGATGCCTCACCCGGTCATTTCTAAGATATTCTCTATTATGCTGGAAGACTCCACAGAAATCATTCACTCCTTGTCCCTTACGAGAAGGACATATATTAAGGCATGTATAGGACAGGGTGCAGGTCCTAGTAAGAACAGAAACAGGAAAGGGAGCAAAAAGCAGATTTTTATGGCTTCCTTCAGTTTCCCTATCTCAACACCACAGTCCCCTCTGTCCCCCAGAGGAATGACTTCACGTGGTTGTTACCAATTATGTTATCAGGAAAATGGGCTGCTCGGAGGTAGGGCTAATTTGGGGGTGGGCTGGTCTAAGGAGGCCAGCTGTGCTGCTCACCATTCACTCCAAAGTTTGAACCAGGATGTGTGAAGTATCAGGAGTGATGAATCCACCAGTGGGAGGCAGGACCCGTGTCCTGAGCTCTGCCCTGCATCCCTACCTGGGTGTTTTCCCCTGGCTTCAGCATTTCCCCATCTTCTCTCCTGCACACCCTCTCCAGATCTCTCCAGGTCACTTTCACTTCTGGTCATTCTCTACTTGAACAGGTGCCTCCCCCTCTTCTTCAGACCTCAGCTTCTGTGGGAGGCTGATCTTCCAGTTTGTCCATTTTCAGATCCACCTGTTCACCTCGTTTTCTTCATAGGCCTGATGGTCAGACTGAGATCTTAAGTGGGGAGCAGAGGTTGGTGCTGTAAGGCACAGAGGCATGGCCTCTAGGTCACCTGCTTGCAGAGCGCTGAGTTTGCCACCTATGAGACCACCCAGTCTTTCTTCCACATTGTTTACAGATGACAAGGTGACCCTGGCTGAGAATGGACCTCAAGATTTTTGAACCCTAGATGAAAAGACAGAGAGAAACTCTTTTAATTTGCAAGCGTTCTGCGGCTTCCTACCAGGTGGAGGCCAGTATGTACCTTTGATGCGGACTGTTCTTTTCTTCTGGGAAAACCACCCCAAGGACCTTGAGATATGCAAATGTAGGTCAAAGAGCCTCTTCTGGAATGGATTTAAACTGCTCTGAATAACAGTGTGGAAGGTTGTGTTTACAGGGCATAGAGCTACATTTCAGAGGGTTACCTTTTTAAAATAAGACTTCTTTCCCAAAGCCAGGTTAAGACAAAAGACATTAGATTGAAAATTATTGTTAACTTTTATGAGAAGTTGGTGTGTGTGCGTGTGTGTAGGTGTGTGTGCGGAGAACAGAGAGAGTGGTTTTGTGTGTGTGTGTTCATGTTCAAACATTTGCCCTTAGAAAATCAAGAGTAGTGACCCCCAAAGATTGCTTAAAAGATATACAGAGCTGAATTGGAAGGAGACTGAGCTCGGATGGGCACTACTCAGTGTAGACTTGGAGACAGTCCTACAGTGTTCAGGCGACTTCTAAGCCTACAGTTCCCCACCACTTCCTTCATGCACTTGGTTTCAGGTTTATATTATACTCCTGTTCTCAGTGTGTGCTCCTGTTGGTCAAAAATCTTTTAAATTGGGATGACCAGAAGTGAATGGGCAGCCCAACCAATACAAAGTAGAACCCAACTGTGGCCTCTTTAATATTTTTAGAAATTACACCTTTTCTAATGTAGCTGAAGAATGCATTCTCTTTCTTGGGTACCACATTTCAGTGTTGACTCACAGTCAACTGGTTAAATTTATGACAGAGGAAACTTTTTTTTTTTTTAAGAGAGAGAGCTCAGGAGAGTGGGGTGGGGAGGGGCAAAGGGAGAGAGAGAGAATCTTAAGTAGGCTCCATGCTTAGCGCTGAGCCCAACACAGGGCTCCCTCTTAGGACCTTGAGATCATGACCTGAGCTGAAATCAAGAGTTGGATGCTTAACTGACTGGGCCACCCAGGTGCCCCACAGAGGAAACACTTAAATATAATCTTCATCTTTCTGAGATTGAGGTGCTTTCGGAGAATCAAGCATAAGACACCCCTGGCATTAAACTTAATTTTGTTATATTTACTTCCATCTATTTTGATCTTTTAATGACCTAGCGCAGGGCTTGAAGACACAGCCCTCTCATTAAACAACTTTGGGTTGACACTGACTTATTAATCTGCTTCTTTGGGGGCAGAGCCTCTCATCCAGTGATAAATCCTTTTAAGTTACAGTTGAGTCACCTGTATCTAGACCAAAATAACACTAGAGATCTTGCAAAATGCCTTGCTGAAGTTCTGACCTATGCCTTTTTTCCTGAAATGTCTGTCTAAAGCTCTGGCAAAATTGGAAATATAGTCATTATTATGCACATATGTGAACCATAGTCTCTCTGTATTACGTTTACTCCGTTAAGGTGCATACCCACATAGGATCTTACCTGGAATTCACAGCAAAGCCATAAAGACAAGGAAGGCACCCGTCCTGCTTTTTACAAATGAGAAAGTTGAGAGTCATGGGGCTCATTCAAGACCACAGTCAGAACCGTGCTCTGCAGGCAGCCCGGCTAAGTTCCTTCTCTGACCCACTGCCTGCAGCTCCAGCCCCCAGCTCTCACCAAAGTCTAATTATCAATTTGGCTTGTTCTAAACAGTCCCAATAGAATACACAGAATCATAGCATCTCAGAGCTGGGGGGAATCCCGAGGATTTACCTGACCCAGGATCCCCCACACTCCAGATCTCCCCACTGCATCTCACCCCTGGCGGGGCGGCCCCCTGTACATCTACACCACTGTAGTAGGGGCTCCTGTTCTCACAAGGCTGCCCATTTCATGGCAGATTGGTGGTTCCTCTATAGGGCAATGGAAAGCTACCTCTTCTACCTTCTCTTCTGGGGCTCTAGATCATTCGCTGGTACCTGCCCAGATTTGTCTACTTTGGGTATTTGAAAAATTGCCTTTGCCTTCCTTCTCTAGACAATGCTCTCCCACATATTTCACCGCTCGCCTGTGGCCCAGTTCTCAAACCACCTCATGGGGCCTCCTCCTCTCTGCGCTCCAGTTTTTCAACATCTTAAAATGCGACACCCATAATTAAACAGAATGCTCCAGATGTGGTTTGATTGGCACAAAATTACTTCCTCTTTTGTTCTGGACTATGTTGTTTCCTAATGTTGTTTACTGCTTTTTCTGTAATTATTATTTCATACTGGAGATACTTCTGATCCTGAAATTCCCTAAAGCCAGGGACCTTTTTTCCCTGCATGGGAGCATTTCCCCCTCTCTGGATTCCTGTACTACTGGTTGCTTGGACTTAAGTGTGGGATTTCAAATTTGTCCTCATTAGATTTCATCTCTAATTTTGCTCCACGATTAAATCTACTGAAACCTCTGAACTTCCACAAATACTATTTAATACTTCCATAAATACTGTTTAATATTTGCATGTCTAATGAACATGTCTTCCATATTTTTAACAAAATTCTGCATAAAAATACTAAATAACGTTCAGGAATGAGTCCTTCAGGCTATATTAACTTATCCATTGCCTCTTTCTAGTATTCTAACCTAGCACAGTACCTTTTGATGCAAGATATAAAAGAGATTTGTACCAGTTAGCGATGTTCAAGACACCTTGGA
Source organism: Phoca vitulina (assembly GCF_004348235.1). NCBI lineage: Eukaryota > Metazoa > Chordata > Mammalia > Carnivora > Phocidae > Phoca > Phoca vitulina. The sequence goes on along the minus strand of NW_022589745.1, from coordinate 5,330,509 downwards.
GATACGGAAACACACAAAGAGCTTAGCTGCTAGTTGATGAAACAGGTCTAGGACAACTGGAAGTGACCATTGAGGGAAATAGATGATTAGGTAAGATATTGATTTAAATAGGCATCAAACATTTTAAGGATTTAGGGGATTTAAGGATTAAGGAATTGCAAGAGCCAGGGGGATTTCTTTCTTTTAAGTATGTAGAATTCGAATCTGGAGTTGTCTATAATTACAATACAATGTGTTATGTTATTAGAAGAAAATTATGTTCCAAGTGCCGCTGCTGCCCAGCTGGGAGTATGCCTGCAGGACAGAGGGTGCAAGTTAAAAGACCAGGCACAACATGCAGAAGAATGAAACTGGACCATTTCCTTACACCACACACAAAAATAGACTCAAAATAGTTGAAAGATCTCAATGTGAGACAGGAGTCCATCAAAATCCTAAAGGAAAACACAGGCAGCAACCTCTTCGACCTCAGCCGCAGAACTTCTTCCTAGAAACATCGCCAAAGGCAAGGGAAGCTAGGGCAAAAATGAACTATTGGGACTTCATCAAGATAAAAAGCTTTTGCACAGCAAAGGAAACAGTCAACAAAACCAAAGACAGCCGACAGAATGGGAGAAGATATTTGCAAATGACATATCAGATAAAGGGTTGGTATCCAAGATCTATAAAGAACTTATCAAACTCAACACCCAAAGAACAAATGAGCCAATCAAGAAATGGGCAGAAGACATGAACAGACATTTCTGCAAAGAAGACATCCAAATGGCCAACAGACACATGAAGAAGTGCTCAACATCGCTTGGCATCAGGGAAATCCAAATCAAAACCTCAGTGAAATACCACCTCACACCGGTCAGAATGGCTAAAATTAACAAGTCAGGAAATGACAGATGTTGGCGGGGATGCGGAGAAAGGGGAACCCTCCTACACTGTTGGTGGGAATGCAAGCTGGTGCAGCCACTCTGGAAAACAGTATGGAGGTTCCTCAAAAAGTTGAAAATAGAGCTACTGTGCAACCCAGCAATTGCACTACTGGGTATTTACCCCAAAGATACAAATGTAGTGATCCAAAGGGGTACGTGCACCCCGATGTTTATAGCAGCAATGTCCACAATAGCCAAACTGTGGAAAGAGCCAAGATGTCCATCGACAGATGAATGGATAAAGAAGATGTGGTTATATATATACAATGGAATATTATGCAACCATCAGAAGGAATGAGATCTAGCCATTTGCAACGACTTGGATGGAACTGGAGGGTATTATGCTGAGCGAAATAAGTCAATCAGAGAAAGACATGTATCATATGACCTCACTTACATGAGGAATTCTTAATCTTAGGAAACAAACTGAGGGTTGCTGGAGTGGTGGGGGGTGGGAGGCATGGGGTGACTGGGTTATAGACACTGGGGAGGGTATGTGCTATGGTGAGCGCTGTGAATTGTGTAAGACTGTTGAATCACAGATCTGTACCTCTGAAATGAATAGTACATTATATGTTTAAAAAAAAGAAGAAGATAGTAGGAAGGGTAAAATGAAGGGGGGGAATCGGAGGGGGAGACAAACCATGAGACTATGGACTCTGAGAAACAAACTGAGGGTTCTAGAGGGGAGGGGGGTGGGGGGATGGGTTAGCCTGGTGATGGGTATTAAAGAGGGCACGTACTGCATGGAGCACTGGGTGTTATACGCAAACAATGAATCATGGAACACTACATCAAAAACTAAAGATGTAATGTATGGTGATTAACATAACATAATAAAATTTAAAAAAATAAAAATAATAATAAAAAAAAGACCCGGCACAGTTATATGGGAATTTGGGAGGGGGGTCAGGTAAGAAGCATGAGCCGGGCAGAGGAGGAAGAGCATTTGAGTCCTAATGATTCACCTTCATACATTTACCCTTTCATTCACTTAAAAACTGGTTTTGGAGTATACGCTCTATGCCAGGCGCTGTTTCAGGATGTAGCAGTGAAGAAACAGACAGCACTCCCTGCCCTGCCAAAGCTAACAGGAACGTCCCGAGAGGGATGGTCAGAAACGTGTCTGGTAGGACAGGGGAGGTGCTAAGGGAACAGTGAAGAGGGAACGGGGAGGAGGCAGGGCCCCCATGGAAGACTGGGACATGGAGACATAGGATTGAGCCATCCTCTCCTGAGGAGGCTGGGACTACTGGGTTCTCCTCCAGCAGGCTGGCCAGGGCTCATTCACATGGGAGTAAGATTTCAAAAGAAAATGTAGAACAAAGCTTAGGCTTGGAGCTGGCCCCTAGGATACATTTCAAGCAAGTCGAGGGCTGAATTCAAGGGTGAGTGAGGGAAGATCTTTACCTCTTAGTTGGAGCAAATGTAAAGACATATTGTGTGATGGATACCGGGAGGGTTGAAGATTGTGGCCAGTTTTGTAATCCTTCTAAGGTGGATGCTATTGCAGGATCTAGGTGAGAGATGAGAGTGGTTTCCCAAGGGCAGCAGTGGAGGTGATGGAAGTTATTGAATTCTGTGATGTAATTTAAAGGTAATGACTCAAAGGTGAGCATGAGTGCGATGGAAGAAGGTCTCAGTGATGAGGAAAGCTTTCAGCCTCCACAGTTCGAAAGTGAGAGTCACCAATTACCCAGAAGGGGGGAAGATGGCAGAGAAGAGTGGTTTGGAAGGAACAATTAGGAGCTCAGTTTTGCACACGTTAACTTTGAGATGCTTATTAAAAATCCAAGAGGAATGTTCAGTAGGAAGTAGACGGTGAGAGTATGGGCTTCAGGAGAGATTTCTGATCTGTTGGTATATTTGGGAGGCATTGTGTGTGGATAGCACTCAATGCCATGGTAGAGATCACGAGACAGGGAATGTTAATAAGACTGAGAGATCCAAGGGTGGCGCTAGGGCACTCCAGCAGGGAATGTCCTTTACTCTGAGTAAAGGACATGAGAATCAGTGACCAGAGAGCAGAATGGCTGATGACAGAACAGATAGAGCATGCTTGATGGGACAGGAGCACAGTTAGGCAAGAGGCAGAAGACGAAGCTGATGCAAGAGATTGAGGCCATCTTAGGAAAGCCTTGCATTCCAGGCGGAGGACCTGGGTTTGGTTGGAGGCAAAACTGTCATGATGGTGTTTTAAGTACAGCAGAGTTTTCTTCCCTGTCCTCATGGCCTGGAGACAGTACAAAAAACCCAATTATTCTGAAACTCTCCTGAGCAGACCTGTTGAGGACAGTGGGGATATCATAATGCATCATGGACCCGAATGTGACAACTCCAAGGATTCTCTGATTCTAGATTTAAAAGGATCTCTGGGCCTTGAGAGCTTGTTTGGAGGATCTCTGGGGTTAGCCTGGTGATGGGTATTAAGGAGGGCACGTACTGCGTGAAGCACTGGGTGTTGTACGAAAACAATGAATCGTGGATCACTACATCAAAAACTAATGATGTATTTTATGGTGACTAACATAACATAATAAAATAAAATTTAAAAAAATAACAATTAAAAAAATAAAATAAAAATAAAAGGATCTCTGATCATCAGCATAAAACTGATGGGCCAGGGTAATAAGCTGTAGTTGCTTGGCTCAAATTTCTGTTCCTGGAGGTCAGAAGCCATAGCATTGCCGTAGTTGAACAGCACATGATTACATATGGAGGTTGGGTGGGGCGGAGGGTCCGGGGACAAGTCTTCCATGGGGTTGCAGCTTTCTGTTCTCTCCCTGGAAGCACAGGCAGGTGATATCTTAAGTTCCTCGGTAGAGCAACTAAGGACTGGAGAAGCAAATTTGCAGAAAAGGACCGGTGATTTAATTTTATTCATCCTGTATCAAATTTCTGCATCTTGTAGTTTGGGCACAACAGGAGGTGACACTGTTAACTGTTACTCTTTTCACTTCCCTTTTTTCCCCCTCACTGAACATAAACATATCATTACACAGTTACACTCCACTATATTTAGAGTTGATTTTTTAACTATCTATTAAATCAAACAGGGAATCTGGGCTGTTCTACCTGGAACCAGTGGGACTTCCTGGGAAGATGGACATGTTCACTGGGGGAGGGTAAGACAAGAGTGAGAGCCACATTGCCAGCAACCATACACCCCCAGCAATCTCCATCCTGCTCTTCTTGGGAGGTACCAGCAGGCCACTCTAACTAGGGCAGGGCCAGCATCCTACCCACAGACCACCCTGCAAGCCTCTTGTCCACCAGTGACACAGGCTTCTTCTCCTTCGCAAGGGATAGATGGAAGGGACCCCAGAGGTGTCCCTAGCATCTATTCCAAGCAGTGCACTCATCAAAAAAACATGATTTAAAGTAGCCCGAGATGCCAGGGACATGACATGTTCTACAGAACATAAGTTTTTATTGTTAAAGAAATCTGGAAAGTGCTGTTTATTTATCTCCTTCTTAGAGTCTTGCAGTGCATATTGGCATTGTAGGCAGTCAGGAACACTGCACTGAAGGAACGTTCCAGATGTCATCCATCCCAAGATTTTCCATCCTAGTTTACTATGGAATCTTCTATTGCTGAGAATGCCTGTTAATGTTTATAGAACAATTATAGAACATACTTTAGAAGATACTACTACAACTCATACCAGTATGGTAGTTTGCAACATGCCAACTGTGCAGTATTTGTGGCCTTATCAAAACAATGTATATGAAGAGCCGGAGATGTTTTCTCCATCTTATGATCCAAGAAAATGAGAAATGGGGAGGTTGAGTGGCATCCAGACCCACAGAGATAATGTGGTGGAACTCTGAATAAGAATGCAGCTCTCATGATGTCTATCCAGTCTTGCTTCCTTTAGGCAAAACAGCACACACCTGATGGAAGATTGAGTGAGGGGTTGGAAATGGGCTCATCAGGGGTTGGAAATGGGCTGACTAGCTAGTGCTGATAAGGAGTGTAGCCAGGGACAGGAAAATTGGGGGAAAAAGATTGGGAGGGCAGGGTTCATGCTACAAAGTCACCAGCTGCCCCTGTCTATATCTTTAATTCTTCTTTATGTCCTTTAATCAAATCTAACTACAACATGGTTAACATAAATATGGCCATGTGGCCAAACAGGTCCCACTCTTCCAGTTGGCCACATCATTAATCATCAGTTATCTGCCAGCTTTGTCATGAGATATATTGTTATTTACTGTCTGAACATTTATTCATTTTCTGATTTGTCACTGAATATTCTTTCCAGTATCTCACTCTGTCATATTTTTTGCCTCTTCTAACCTAAAAATGAATGTTGGAAATCTCAGATCATAAGAAAGATCTAAGAAAATCTTCAGAAGTGAGGGACACTATCACTTACTTGGAAAGATGCCTTTACATTAGTACACCAACCTTTTTATGGAATTTTCCAGTCTAGAATAGAATTATGCCAAGTTGGTGAACTAGAAAGTTGTAAGTCCCAGATCCTCCATCCTGTCTTAATGAAGAGAAAATGCACACCTGGTATGGGTAAAGAGAAACAGGATAATAGTAAGAGTTTCTACAGGATGTTAAAGTACTAGGTCTAGGTTGTGCCTTGATTATTAAATGAAGCCACAAATCCATTTTAGTGTGATGGTTTGCATGCCAAAATTTGCATGTTTTTCGTACAGTTTAAATACATAATGATTTCATTCTATTACTCCACATATATCATTGAGTATCGATTTTGTGCCAAGTGCAGAGGATTCAGAAATGAATCCCTTCCTTCTTGTTTCTCATAGTCTATCAGAGGAGCTCAACCTCTTTTTCACTAAGAATAATTAAGCTAAATGTGTGCTCCAGTCAATAAAACATAAAACAACATGATGGTTGGTCGTATAACTTAACAAATTTAGTTAATACAACTTCCCAGGGTGCCTGGGTGGGTCAGTTGGTTAAGCATCTGTCACGTCATGATCCCAGGGTCCCGGGATCAAGCCCCAGGTCAGGCTCCCCGCTTATCAGGGAGCCTGCTTCTCCCTTTCCCTCTGCCGCTCCCCCTGCTTGTGGCACTCTCTCTCATGACATTGTCATGTCAATACAATCTTTTTAAAAAATTTTAAATAACCCGACAACTTCCCAGTGGCTGTGTACAACATGACTCCATTTGATACTTCGCAGAATCCATCAACAGCATGTAGGCTCACTGCAGTCCCAAGGTTCTCATCTCCTTGGGGAGGGGAGCCATAAATTCATAAAACCAATACACAGAACAAATAAGAAACCTAAATTAAATAAAATGACAGTGGATATGAAATAGTCACAAAAGTTTAAAATTTGTTGCATAATGTCCCAGAAAATAAAACTTCTAAGTTTGGTATGAAAGAGCTTCCTTTGCTGTAGTTTGGATTAGAAGTTTCCGTGAAAGAAGAACGGGGTCCTGAAGGATAACTATTTTGTGAATGGAAAGAGAAAGAGATTTTCCAGAAAACATTGTTCACAAAGACTTAGCACTAAGAATTGTCAAAGACTGTTGAGGAACAGTAAGTAACTAGGGAGTGCCTATTCTTTACAATGGCATACAAAGCCCTAAAATTGTAGATGTCATTTAGTACCTCTCTTATTTGTGTATTCTGCTCAGCAACACTGCCATCCTCTCTCCTAATATATCAGATTCATTCCTGCTTTGCAGTGTGCCCTTTGTCCAGAATCCCCTTCTCTCTGATGTTTTCCTAAGCTACTCTGTTTTGTCATTTATATACCAGCTCATCAGAAGGACCTTCTCTGACCCAACAATGTGAAATAGCTATCACCTTTCATATTTCAACCTGCCTTCTATTACTAATTTAATTCTATTCACAGGACTCATCACAGTCTGATAGTTTTACCTTCTTTGCCTTGTTTGATTGATTGACTGAACAGCTGTTTCTCCCTGTAGAACTGCACAGCCCAGTACAGTAAACAGTAGCCAGACCTGGCTATTTATAGTTAAATTTAAATGAAATAGAATTACTAGAATTACTAGAATGTAAAATTCTAGACCTCAGTCCCAAAAGCCATATTTCATGTATGCAAGAGTCACATTTGTTGAGTGATTATGAAATTGAAACATGAAGATATAAAACACTGCCATCACAGTGGAAAGTTCTATTGGACACTACTCTTAATGGAAGTTCTTAGAGATCTCGGGACCTCGTTCTATATACCCCTCTATCTCTAGTACCTAAAGAAAGCCTGTAAAGTGGATATTTGTTGATTGAAAGAATGGACCAGTTTCCTAGAGCAAATGGATCATGTAGAATAGAAAATGGGATGAAGCTGAATCTGTCACTTGATCCAGATATTGAAAGGACTCACATGGTTAAATAAGGATTTTATACTCATGCTTAGAAGTCAGATGAGAGTCATTGAAAGTTTTTGAAATGAAGAATGACATGATTGAATATCTAGCTTAAAATGATTCTTGCAGCAGCATGAGCAGAGTGAGTTGGGATAGGAGGGACTGATGACAAGAAGATCAGCTAGGAGGTTATGGTCACTGTAAAGACACAAGATGACGAGGGACTGAACTGACTTTGACAAGGAAGAATCAATGAAGTTTGGTGCCCATGTTAGCCAGAAGAGGCTATGTCATGTCAAGATCACAAACAACTTCAGCATCTCTGTGACTTTATACAAAAAGAAAACTTTTTTTTTTTTTTTTCTTACATGAAACATTGAATGTGGACTGGCAGGTAGTTCTGCTCCACATAGTCACTCAGGAACCCAGGCTCCCAACTACCTAGAAGATATGACTCCCTTAGTCACTACGGCAGGGAAAGAGGTTGGCAATCACAGGGGGCTTTGCAATCCCACTTTGCTAAAGTGACACATGTTATTTCTGTGGAATATGATTAGCAAAAACTAATCACACGGCCCTGTCTGTAAGTATTTAGGAAAGGTAGATGAGCAAAGAAATTTATCTATATATTTATTTCGTGAATCAATCTGTCCCCCATATTAGTAATGAGATTAGAGGAAATAGGGAAAGAGAGATGAGTCACATACATCTCTGAACTTCCCTACTCATATGCAACTTAAATCTATGTAAAAAAATAAATCTGTATATAGTAGAATTTTTCTGACATCCAAAGAGGGGTCTATTCAATGTAATGTAAGTGGCACCAGGCATAGCATTCTAGCAGATGATAGATAATGAAATGATGAATAATAATATATGAGTAACACTGATTATATGTCAAGCACTAGGAAAACTGAAGTGAACACAGCCAACACCATCCCTGCCCTGACTGAGCTTAGACCCTAGTGTATAAGACATGTAACAAATAACCAAGCCCATAATTTGCTAATTATAATCTTATGTGCTACAAAGAGAACATATAGGATTATACCATAAGAATAGTTTGTTATTTGTAATGTTAGTTAATAATCATTTTTTTTAATTTCTGCCTTATTTCTTTTAATATTTCTTTAATTCATATTCCCTCCAAGAATTTAGACCACTCATCAGTTGAAAATAATAAGAGAAGAGAATTCCTTGTAAGGTAGAACTTTAGTGAGCAACTCAAATAATCTATTCATTTATTTAAAAAAATTTCACTAAGATATTCTACCACTGAGTTTTGCTAAATCACTTAGTTTTTCTTTAAGTATCTAACTATTGTGTAGGGATCAGTACTTTGTCTTCACACAATGCTAATGTTGATATTCCAAAATATGTTATAAATTGAGATATAACACATCATAAAGTATATGCTTAAAAAAGAAATAGAAGGATACCATATTAGCTCAAATTTTGTATGCCTCTCACCTTATCACCTTATCACTTCATGGTGCTTTCTAAGTGTCCTATGATTGATTACTGAATGAAAGCTGCTATGTAGAGATAATTGTCAACTATGTATCTGACTCTAAGAATTAGGCAATGGTGCTTCTCAATAACTCTGAATTGAGTTACTCTTCAAAGGTCAAAGTTGTCCCACTAAAGGTTCTTTGTGGCCTGGTTAACATGGGGATGACCATATTTCAATAATACATCTGTTGTCATGTTATTTGAGAAATACGGATACGGGATAGGTATCACCAGTCCCAAAATGCTCCATCCTTCTGAGACCCAGCATATTTTCTGTCTCCTTCTTTTCCTTTTAAGTGCAGATATTTTCTGATCAACTAATTTCTGGCGAGTGTCATTGGAGTTCCAGAAATGGTCTTCTACTACTTAGTAGGTTCACGATTAAGAGGGCTGATACATAACTTACCTCCCAAAGAATATAAACCCAAACGGATATTTCCATCTCTGCAAATGTTTCCCTTGTAAGATACAATAACCTCAAATACCCTGATTCCTCTCCTGAAACCGGCTGCCCTCTGCATTCTCTCCTATACTGGGCTAGAAAATTCCTCAGCCTTGTGTGACCCACAGCAATTGGAAGGGCATAACGTGCACATTTCTCTTCTGCAACTGCAGAGGGGTAATAGACCCTCACAGCACCACTGGCATCCCTGTTTCCCATTCAGCATTGTCTCTCTTCCAGAAACAGGCACATTCAGACTCCGTGCTGGATTCAGCTCTCCAGCGCTCCTGAAAGAGTGTAGTGCAGCCAACATATTGCTGAAGCTGCAACATTGGTTTGGTGATACAGAATGCATTACACAGCAGTGGGGCCGTGTTTTGCTTTGACTGAAGTGCCAGTGACTCAGAGATGAGCTGTCTTTCTTTTTTTTCCCTCCCCCTATTTTAAAGGCCTAAAGTATTGTGCATATAACACTTTCTGGCCATGCTCTAACTCTAGCTTCCCCACCAGCGATTGCCCACAGGATAATGGAACTCTGCAATAATGTTAGGGGTGTGTGGAAAATCTATGGCCAATTTAGTCACTCAAGCAGTGCTCAAAATCTCTGGGTTAGGGCTGCAATGGGAGATAACTTGCCATAAGATGAGCTGCCTGGAACTCTGCAAAATACATGCTTCAGTGCTTCCTGGAATAGTCCAAAGCTGTGCATGCACTCACAGGGGAGAAGGAAATGGGCAACACAGATGCCAGGAGCCACAGATTTTTGGTCTTCAGTATAATGACTGATTTGATGGCTGTTTTACTTATTTTTCAAAGGTAATTTGGATACTGTGCACTCAAAATATCACCACCAAATACTCCTTTCATATGGTAGAAAACCATTCTTGGCCCTCTTGTGCTGAAGACTCCTTGTCTGTTTTGCCACAGAGAAGTTAAAAAGCAGAAAACTTCATACCTTTTCCAAAAAAAAAAATTGGGAGCATAAAATTTTATCGGGCACAAAACTTCGACAGTCGAATGTCGATTCTCAAGGGTCGTATGGGCTAGCCCATGTGGAGCTGCTAGGTAATCAGTGGTTTCTGGCATTAAGTTTGCACATGGGAACACCTGGAGTTTGTGTAAGGTAACCTATGTTGCCTGGTCAGAAGGAAAAACGGCCATCTCATCATCAAGCCAAATCAGTTCGGTAACCGACACTAAACAGCAACGACAAAAACCTCAGACTTTCAATCCTGGAGGACAGACATCTGAATTATCTAAAATTCTTACATAGCGGTGATTATACTGTTTACCTGCCATGTCAGAGAACGACAAGTTTAGAGCACGGGAAGACTTCCGGATGATTAAAAATGCTGCTCGTATTTGTATAAAATTCATTTCTTCATTCACTTGTTAATGACATACAAGTCAGTGCCACCTCCACCTGCAATAGTAAACAAGACAGGTGCGCCCTCCTCTGAGGAAGCATATGATTTAAGGCGAAAGCCAAACAAGCAATTACCCTAAAGAGTGATGAATGGTACGTTTGGGGAAGTGCGGAGCACGGTGGGAGCACAAGCAGGCACACCTCACAGGGCCCGGTGGGCAGAGCAGAAGGGGAGTAAAGTCACAGGTGAGGGGTAGCTGGACTGGAGCTCCCTCGCTCGCCCAGAGCAGAGTTTCCTCCGCGTCAGCTAAAGGTGAGCTTAAACAATGGCAGAGGCTCCCGGCTTCTCTGAGGAACTGCTTTACTGTGCCTCCCTCCTTCTTCCGTCCCTCGGTGTGCAGGGGCAGGAGCAAAGCTGGACAGAAGGACTACGTGGCCACAGTGTGGGGCCAGCGCACCCCTCGTTGGCTGCAGCGGAAGGAAGGACTCCCTTGAGGCTGCTCTGTGCCCCCGTGTTGGAATCCTGTGGTACGAGTGCCCATCCTGGGAGTCCATGCGAGGGACTGCTGTGTCCTCCCTTGACCTTCCCCTTATCCACTTAGCTGGGTGACGTCTCAGTGTGGGATGGACCCGCCAAAGCCTCAGCCCAGGCGGGGGTCTGGGTCTAGCTGGCCTGTCTGCCCTCGGTGAAGACACTCCACTCAGGTTCTTTTGGAAGGGGGCTTAGGCCCCAATCTTGACAGACAAGTCGCTTGTAATATTAGAGGGGATTTTCCTCTTTCCTCCAAGCAACACATCCACAATCTAATTTAACAATTTTAGGTCAACACTTTGCCCTGATTCTTAGATGTTTAATCAAAGTGAACTTATCCTGCTTCTGTATGCTAACTATACATAAAAGATGCTACTTCAGAATCTTCCTTCAGACTCTGCAGGCTCCTAAACACGATTCCCACCGGACTCCTGGGGACAGAGGCAGGGCCTCCCACTCTGGTGCGGGTGATGGGGAGGAGGGGTAGGAAGGAGACCCCGGGGAAGAAAGTCTGCCCCCCAAACTGTCCGGCAACAGATAGCATGAGCCCAAGAGTGGAATTTGGTGTAGCAGGGCTGTTCCTAACTGTGGGAAGAGAGAGGAGAGAGGTGATGGTGAGGCAGGGGTCCTACCAGGGAGAGCACGTTGGGTCACTTATGATAAGGACGACGGAAAGATGGCCTATTTTCACGAAGGGGTAAAACCCATTAGATTCTGTTAAGGGGGAATCTGTTCTCATCCAACAGCCATACGAATACAAGGAGGGTTTTTTATTGCCGTTTTACAGATCTCTGCCCCAGGTCACGGAGCTCGGGAGTGACCGCTGAGGGACAGATCAGGTTTTCTCATTCCCGGACCACTGCGAGCACCCCACCCGCCTCACACGCATACCACCAAACCAACTATTTCCAATTCATAAACGTTTCCTAACCAACTTCAGAAGGGCTGTACGGAGAGCGTCGTTCCTCAGCTGTCAACAATGGCGACATCTTATAAAACGATGCCGATGTTTTCCCTTCGGTGACGGTGCTACTATTGTTTGTTTAGCCTGAAAGCAGCTTGGCCGCTTTCTGATCTTTTCCTACATCGATTAGGTAAATTTCTAATTGTAAGACAATTAGAATAATATAGCAGACGCCAGAGTATTAGATATAACCCCAAACCCAAACCTGATCTTTTTCTCTTTTTGAAGTTTGATCATAAAAGTAACTTATGGTAAAGAGTTAATAGACATTCCTTTTTGGAGTAACTTTATTTTGTTGAGGAAAAATCAGTTAAATTTAAAATTCTGTGGAGAAAATTCACTTATTATGGAAAGAAGAAATCTGCTGAACCACCCAAAAATAACTCAGGCGGCGAACATTCCTCAGCTTGCTTACAGTATTGATATATTTCGTTTACTACTTTGATTCCATCTGCTAGGTATACCTGGTTTCAGATGGGGTGGTATTTGCTAGCTGAATTAATGAAGAATACAGGATCTTTAGAAAAAAAAAATAACCCATTTGATGCATTAGTTAGCCCAAGTTATCGTATATATCGGTGTGCCCTTAATGTCGCTTTAAATCATAAAATACATAATTAAAATACATCCATCAATGCAGAGTTCTTAGCCCAGGTCAATCCCATATTGCTTCACATCATCTGATGAAACAAAATAATGGATTTTTAAGGATGATTTTTTTTTCATAAGCTAAACAAAATTAAAGGACACCAAGTTTGGACATGATAGAAACTAAATAATTTCCTAGTAAATAATCTAGGCTTGTTCTTTATGCTTTAGTCATAGTACGTGGTTATAAGAAATAGATAATGCTTTTGAGTGCTTTTATGGATTTTAGGAGCTCTTCTCATGCAAAATCTCTGTTAAGCCTGTAAATGTTATCTTAATCTCCTTGGGAGATAGGGACCTGAATTAGACAGTCTCTTTGTTGGAAGGTGGTAAGGACTGGGATAGGCACTGAGTGTAAGGGACCCAAATCTGAGGGGTGCAGTTGGGGACCACAGGCGAGTGAATGAATTCAAGTGCGAGTACTGTGGTCTGTATGTTGGAGACAGCAGTTTCTATCTCATAGGATCACTGCCAGGGTTAATTTTGTCAAATGTATATAATGTTCCCAACACATTGTACTCACTCTCTGGGTGACCCATAAAGATGTACAGAGAGTAGGGGGCTAAGCCCTTAGGGGCAGGAACCAGTTGGGATGGGCCATTATCCTCAGTTTGTGCAAATGCAGAGACTCTGTTTTTATGCAATTGTGTGCATGGGTATGGGTAGGAGAGAGTTTAGGAAAGGGGCTGCTACAGCCCTTTCTGGCCTCTGCCCTCTGAATTATATGGCTCCTGAACCCAAAGAGTTACAATAGAGTAGTATGATCATCTTTATACAAACTTAAATTTCTTTTAAGCCCAGAGGTCAGTTCTTTCCATGTCACCATGTTGGACTGATTGAAAAGGAAACAGTTTTGAGGTGAGCAACCTTGATTCATGGAGTTTACATAGGACAAATCAGGGTGGAAGCAGCCTGTCTTGATGGGAGATGCAGAGATTCAGAGCATCACGTGGAAGAAGATCACAAAGCATTTGACAATCTTAAAAATGTGTAAGATCTCTGGTGACGCAGTTCATGGCAACTCTCAACATGAACGCTTCAGAGGCAGGAAAAGCAGTCCTCTCTCCTGAGGACAGAGGGAGCAGCAATTACAGCAGGGAAAAGTGTGAGTTACAATCTTATTCACATTTACTTTCAACAAATAACAACATGAATACTAATATTCCTATTATAGTTAGAGCATAGCAACGGGGGAAGTTGGGACGAACACAGGAGAGCCACGTCTGAGAGGCCCTTCCTCGGAGAAGGAATGGAATGGAATGGAATGGAATGGAATGGAGTGCCCAAACCATCTTTGAACCAAGGGCGGAAGTGTGTCCTGTCTGCAACAGTTCTAAAACTTGTGCGTACTTAGGACACGCCTGGGTCCGGGCCCAGATCTTGACCCCTAGGATCTGCCTACCTCACCAACCTGACAGGGCTGCTGAGGCAGCAAGCGAATCCCTCGTGGGAGCAGACGTAAGACATTGTGTTGAGTGCAGTATGGCATCAACAGAAGCCAGGAGTACCGTGCCTCTTTGGAATCAAGCAAAATAAACCGAATTGGCAGGCGGGAGAGGGCATTGAAATTGGGAACGCTCCTGGATCCATCCACTCATCCCTTTACTTATTCATTGACTTTCTCTTCAATAAGTATTTCCTGAGTGTATCCTTGTTGCTTCATAAACTGGCCTCTGCACACGGAGGTCAGGGAGAGACTGAAGAAGGAGGTGAGGCCACTGCAGGCCGGTCACTGGTGGGTACGATAAGCAAGGGAACTTACAGGCTTGTCCTGGGTACCACAAGGCAAGATCTCTGTACTTGCCAGAATCTTAGAAGTTTACAGAGACGCTTCAACATGGTTCAGGCACGACTACCATCCAGATGGTCTCGACACCACGTGTCTCCTCAAGGCTGTGTCCTTGAAAACGCCTCCAGGCTGTCGGAATGGTGGGCAGAGCGCACATTCAAAGGACAGGGGCGGGGGTGAGGAGCCTCCGAGGGCCAGGGGGTGGCTCAGGGTTTAACTGGCAGTCATGTCCTCTTGATGTGGACTCTGGATTTTAAGTGAGGGAGGAAGCTCTTGGAGGGTCTTCAGTGGAAGAACAATGGCATCTAATTACATTATAAAAGGTTCCTCTGGCTGCTGGTTCACTGCCAATGGAAGGAGGATGAGGACAGCTGAAGCCCAGAGGTCAGCAAGGAGCTCCTTACAATACCCCCCAGGAGCCTGACAGTATCGGAAGCAGGGTGAGGGCTGCGCAGGTGGTGAGAACCTGAGGAGTCTAGGACGTCTTTTGCAAGAGTTGTTGACCCTAGCCTTTGGGTCTGCTTTGAAGGCATCCACTCTCACTCAAATCAACACACATGCATGGTGTGTCAGGGCTCTATATCCTACCCTCTTGGGACATCCTGAGTGACCAGTGAGATTTGCACATCAGATGGGAACCAAGGAGCCATGGGAATATCTCATGACATAGCACCTGAACCTCAGAGGTAGAATTTGATCATCTGGACACTGAGTTTTGCTCAGACATCACTGATTTTTCCAGAGAAAGAGAGAGAGTGCTCACACATGTGTGAAAATGGTGCATTCTCCTAATAACAAAGTGTAACTCACAGCCACTGATTTTCAAAGATTGACTTTATGATCTCTTTTTAGAGGTGAGAAAATTGGAAGCTCAGTGACTTTAACACTTTGTCCAAGGTTTTAAAGCCAAAAACTGAAATTGCAGCCATAGCCTTCACAGGCCTGTCTTGAGACAGACTTCGTGGTCTTCAAGCAGTTGTGCTGCCGTAATACTCTTGATTGTCATTTAACTGGTACTTCTCGGCTTTTTAATAACATGGGGGCTTTTCTGTTATTTTTCTATGAGAAAAATTTTAGATGAGTATTTTAAACAAACATTGGTAGCAGATACTCTAGGGTGACTCACTCAACATCCATTCTTATTCATCAGCCCCCCACCTTCTTTAGAGACAGAGGAAAGTCTGCTGTTTAATTTTTATGTCCAGTTTTGAGCGGACAGTAGCTATGGAAGACAATTGTGTCCAATGAACTATATGTGGATATCTGCTGGGAAAGTCTCCCCTTCGTAAATAAAATGCAAAGTCTTGCAAAAAGAAGGCTTTTATTTATTTATTCTTATTTATTTATTTATTGAGAGAGAGAGAGAAAGAATGAGAACGAGCTGGCTGGGGGAGGGGCAGAGGAAGAGGGAGAAGAGGGAGAGAGAATTGTAAGCAGGCTCCAGACTCAGCGCGGAGCCCGATGCGGGGCTCGATCCCACGACCTGAGATCATGACCTGAGCCGAAATCAAGAGTCAGATGCTCAACCGACTGAGCCACCCAGGCGCCCCCATACAAAAAGAAGGTTTTTAAAACCTTTCTGTTCTACCTTCTGATGCCTAGAGATACAGCAGCCACCTCGCGACCAGGACAAAAGACAGTAGTCATGACAGCACAGCAAGAAACTGGGAATCTGTTATTTTGCTGTTTGGTTGTTCACTGTGAGATCTTTAATATCATGAATCTTATCTACCTTTAGATGTCATGCTAAGTGAGGGAGATAATCCCTTTACGTATTTAAGACAGTTGGTCAGGAGTGATCACATTTAACTGATTTACTATACAACCTGCTAAACTGATGTGTTTCTTCCATTTTTCTATATTTTATAGCCTTAAAAATAACCTTAGCGCTCAAGCAATGCTTGAGATCACATAGTTTGACAGTTGAGGAGACCGGGGCTCAGGGAGGAGAGGCTTGAACAAGCAAACACGAAAGTTTTGGTGGCAGGTTTTCTGACACTAGGCTCAGTGTTCGTGTTGCCAAATCCAATCATTACATCCGTCTGAGAGTTCAGTCCTGAGCTTCCTCTTCTCTTCCTCTTCCCAGAGCCGCCGCCGGCCTGGGGCATCGTTAGTGACGCTGCCGCTGTTGTCCACGGCGATTCAGGCAGCCGGAGCTGGGGGCCCCGGGGGGCAGGAAGCTGCTGACCATGCCAGGCGCCCGCAGCGCGTCCCCCCCACGGCGCCAACACGAGGGTGACATGCAGGGCAGTGAGCTGACTGTGGAATGCAGATGAAGAAAAGTGCATTTCTGTGACTTTTAACTTCATGTGATTACAAAAGGAATGTTGAGATTTCCTTAAAGTGGCTACTTGCAAGTGGGGTGGTTAACTTTGCTAGGAACAGTGTAAAAACTGCCACGTAAGGAACCGCTACAGGGTGCAAAAGCAAAGAAAGCACTGGATTCAGAAGGGAGGGTGCTGCTGTGTGTATGAGACGGCAGCTCGGGGATGACACAGACAGGAAGTCACCATGAGGAAAAGAGGAACAACAGAGTCCGTACAAAGAATGGAAATAATTCAAAGGAACTGACCGAGGCGGCGTGGGGTGGAGGGGTCATTGTCGCCCCCTATTATTTGGTGTCAGTCCTGGAGAAGGATGTTCGTTCCTGCCCATGCTGTGTGGCTCGCAGTGCTGCCCCACCCCTAACTGGGGCTGGAGCAGGAGGGGAGGCGATGTGCCCCAGTCCCCAGCAGGTGCATTAGCCCGGACTCTTTTCCTCTTCCACGAGCATGACAGACACTGCTCCTCGTCCAGGGGTGGGTTTGGGAGCATGACACCGAGCAGGGCTGCAGAGCCCAGACTGGAACCTGAGCAAGAGAGGAGCCTGGTTGGTACACGCAGCGGAGGCTTGGGGGGAGGGGTGTTTGTTATCGAAATTCCCCAAACCACGACATATCGAGATATTTCAGATCCTTTTATTAATATCGTCCAATTACACAGTAGAAGTAGAGGCCCACGAAGACATGCCAGTTAGAATAAATGAGTTGGCGTCGCAGGCAACCGCACTCCCCTGGAGTCAGTGACCCAGGAGGCAAGAGATGCTCTGGGATCGTGGAGCCAGAGGCCCACTTCCCGATGAATATCTGTTCCTTTTATTTCTCTATTTCCACCATGTTTCCATCCCTTTCCCTCTCTCTCCCAATCTGCCCCTAAATATAAAGTGGAATAATATCCCTGAAGCAGCAATGCAGAGAAGATAAAAGTAAATCACTCCTGCAAAGCACAGGAGCTGTTCCGAAGAAAGTCTGTATAAATACTGGCTCTAATTATAACATTAATATGGCTGGGACCATGAAGGCAGAGACAACCGACATATGGCGAAAGTTGCAGGCCCCAGAACTGCAAAGGAGAAATGCGTGCTGAAAGAGAAAGCAGGTTGCCTAGGGAAACAAGGCCATTCCGCAGAGCCTGCACCCAGAAAGTTTCTTCGGAGCTGCAGGGCGCCAGGTCCCTGAAGACAGGGAGCAGGACGAACCTCCAGGGGCTGAGGCCGTCCGGGTGGGACTCGGAAAATTCTAGCCCCGTTCGCTGATTCACCGTACACCATGTGCCACACACCGAGGACAGTAACGGGGAAATGAGCGAGACATGGTTTCCCCTCCAGGCATATAGAGACACTTGAGAGAGAAGGATAATTAAGCCAGTGTCTCAGCGTGACGTGACAGGTGGGGATAAGGAGACTACGCTGGGGGAAGCTGGAGGGAGCGTCTACGCAGAAAGGGTTGCTCAGAGAGGGCGTCCCGAGGCGTGATCGATAGTATGACACAGAAAGGGCGGGGGAAGCTGAGTCAAGCCTCCCTTTCTCCTCTCAAGTCTCTCCCAGGTCAGAATCTAGCTGGGCTGCTGGGAGAGCAGGGGCAGCCCCACACACAATGGTGGGCCCTGGCCTGGAGCCCCTTCTCTGCCCAACAAGTGTGTGGCTTTCCTGGTCTTGAGAGGCACCTGCAGCTTTTCCGGAGCCTCGATGAGGTCTGAGCAAGAGAACCTCTGGGCTCTTCTCCAAAGCCACATGGCTTCCCTTTCCCTGGGGCTCTGGAAAACCTTAGGAGGCTTCTTCCTGGAGAAGCACGTAGCTCCGGGGCCGCTCTGCACCCCAGCAGAGAGCCTGTGGCGGGGGTGGCGGGGGCATGGGGGTGACTGAGGCTCTACTTCGTGGCTTTTCTCCTTTGAGATACTTTTGTTCACCATTTGGTCCTGGTTCATTATCCAGGCCAAGACTTGCACGCAAGAAATAAAGTTTCACATTTAAGCAATTAAATACCATTTTGGGTCTTTGAAGATAGAAGATTGTTTTAAAATTATCCTATTCAAGGTTGGAAAGGTGGAAGGAAATTAGCACTTTCATACACATCAAAAGGGAATAAAAATTGTACGTGTTCTGGAAAAACCAGTGTGTGCATGTGTGTGCATATTTTGAGAATTTACATACTGTAACCAAGTAATTCCACTTCCGGTAATTGATGACAATGAAATGGGACGTTGGCTAATGGGTGTGTTCTAGGTTGCGAAGAGTCACTAGATGGTGCGTGAGACGAAAGAGCAGAGCCCGCCCGCGCCCGTTCCCATCAATGGAGGGACGAGTAAACAAGTCACAGCATATTCATAGCAGCTCAGACAATTTAAACTTTATTTTAAAAAATTCTGTGGAAATTTAAGAAATTGCAAAAACATCATGTGGAGGGAAATGCAAACAGCAAAATCTTTGAGACCGTGTATCTGGAATAACTGTACCACGATGGTAATAACGATGTCCTAGGATTGTAAGACTAAATGCAATTTCCGTTCTCTTCTTTGTGTATTTCTCAACTTGCAACTTTCTTACAATGAGCCTGTATGATTAACAAGTCATTTTAAAAAGCATTATGGAGAAAACTAGAATAGAAACCCTCCAAACCTCGCGGGGTTGGTCTCCGGAGGG
>NW_022589745.1:5291693-5310653 GCF_004348235.1 Phoca vitulina | reverse complement strand
ACAATCATTTCTGTCGAACTGCAAGTTTAGTTCTGAGCTTCCTCTTAGCCAAACCAAAAAGCAGGCTCATTTGGTCTTTCAATAGGCACGAGAAGTCGTTCCTTGTTCCTGGTCAGTATCGGGTCTGAGAATAGCACCTGCTAACAGAGGGCTGTGCTTGCCTTCCTTGATCGCTTTGGTCCTAACAAATAACCTCACACCTTGGTTTTACCTCTTCACTTGGCTTACTTTCTGGAACCCCAGAGCCACCTCTGGGGCAAGCTGCTTACAGCACTCGTACTGTTAGAGGCTCACTTGTCTTCAGGCCTTTCTGTGCACCCTCCCTGCACCCCCCACCCCTACACACATGCACACACGCACGCACGGGCGTCCTGAGCTGAAGGGCTCTCTGGCTAAGCTCCCTCAGCCATCAGCTGCTGTTTATTTCTTCGCCTCCTCATTTGGCTCCTGGGAGGATGTTTCAGCAGACTTTTTAGAGAAAGAGAAAAAAATACAATAGCTCATTAAGCTAATGACCCTTAGCCAGGCGGGCTGCGAGCGAACAGAGGCAGGGACAATTGCGAAGAAGCTTTCCACTGCACAATTTCCTACATAAAGTATTCTTTTCCCCTCTGCTTCTATCTGTCTAGCTAGGGAGCACGTAGGAGGATGCTGCTACCTGCGTTTTTGGGGAGGAGTTTTAGGTTCTGCTTGTTCAGAGGAGAAGGGACCATGCCCTGGAATACAACTTCAGTGAAGAGATTAATAATAGTAACAATACCTAATATGCTTGAGTGCTTTTGACTTTAGAGATCAGATCTGTACCCTGGACTCACTCAGTCCTCAATCTGTCTTTGAAGGGCTGGCATTGTGTTCTTTCTAGAAAATGGGGAGTTTGCAAAAGGTAAGGAATTGGATGAAGATCTGGCTTCCAGTTAAAGACTTAGGTTCATACCAAGCATCAGGATTTCACCCAATGCATTTTTCCCTGTGCCTTTTCAGCCTAACCTGGTGACTTGTCTGTGAGCATTTGGGTTTTGTCTATTTTGCTATACGTTTACAGAGAGATCCACTTCTCATCTCCCCCACTCTTCATCAGTGGTCCCCACTGTCTTGCCCCACTGAGCCTTTTTCTCCAGACACCCTTTTCTCATTCTAACAAGATAGTTATGGGTTTACAAGAAGACATGGCTTGTGAGCACAAATCCGGTGTTCGTGTGTCCAGAACCATTCCTCTACTGCCCTGGCTTGGATTTTCTTGTTCACTTTTACGAAGTAAGGAGGAAGTGGTGGTATTGGTCGCCCAGCCTTCATTGGAAGACATTTCCAGCACACCAACCAGCATGTGCGCATACACACACACACTGTTTAAGTCTTCTTTCTTCAAAAAATTTGAGATGAACTGATAAGGATTTATACCAAAAGAAAAAAAAAAAAAAGGAAGAGGCTATAAGCAAAGCCTTGGAAAATACAAAGTGGAAGGGAATCTAGCACATAAATATTCAGGCTGTGAAGCCCATACAATCATTTCTGTCGAACTGCAAGTTTAGTTCTGAGCTTCCTCTTAACCAAACCAAAAATAGGAAATATGTTCATTATATTAATCACTTTCTCATAATGAGGGCTCTTTACTGAATGCGTGCTACAGGCGAGGTTCTGTTCTGGGCGCTTCACATGACCTAACTCACTGGATCCCTCACAACCCCCGAAATAGGCCCAGTGACCACTGTACAGAGATGCTCAAACTGGGGCAGCGCGAGGACACAGAGCAAGGAAGAGCCGATGGCGCTGACACCGGACGTGAGCCCTTGCTTCTGAGCAAACAGGAGAACGAGAACAACAAAAATGTCATGTCGTCAGGAAAAACAACACATTTTCTGGCATAGGTATTTGAAAAAAAAACATACTCTAACTTGCTTCTTTCTATAGAGCAAACAAAATCTCACAGTGACGTGTCCTCCGCTGCAGGTCCGGCATGGTCCCCTCCCGGAAGCTGGGGACATTTTAGTGCTCGCCCCTTTTATTCTGTGGGCAGCATTTGACACACCTGGACGTTTCCAGTAACGTTGGATTTGAAAGCAAAAGCATAAACTCCAAAACAAGGAGATTTTTTTAAATGTCAACAAATGACAAAACTGCCCCATTCCCTGACTGGGAATGTGTTGCTCCAAGTCTTTGGAGAGGCGGGGGAAGCGAGCAGATGGACTTTCGCAGGGAGAAGGAACCCCTTGCTCACCCAGGGACGGGGCGAGACGGACACTGCTGACCAGATCTGTGCTTCAGATCGAAAAGTTCGGCATCAACACTCACGTTACATGTTACCTGTCAAAGTCATAAAATGGAATCTCCTACGCCGCCCTCAAAGGGAGTGTTTGAGACAAATCAAATTTCTAAGCCACTCACCATCTGCTTTGGCTGGAAGTCAAGAATACTCATTTCTTGTGAGGTATGGCTCAGGCCCGGCTATCAGTGATCCTGCGAGTTGGATTAGCAGCTCTGGACTCTTGATGTAATCCAGACAGCTCGGCCCTTCCCAGATATTTTCAATAGGCATTTTCAAAGACATTTAACTTTTTTTCTGTGTTTAGGAGCATTTGGGGTGAGACATTGTCATCTTCAGGAAGGAGGAAGCTGCACATTTTGGTATAAGATAGAATGGCTACTAATACCGTATGTGCAGAATCCCCCGTACTCCCTCTCCCGCCCCCCAACCAGCCATCTTTAACCAGACGAAAGCAAGGCGTTAGGGTCAGTCCCACGTCCAGCACTGGCGAG
Organism: Phoca vitulina; assembly: GCF_004348235.1. Classification (NCBI taxonomy): domain Eukaryota; kingdom Metazoa; phylum Chordata; class Mammalia; order Carnivora; family Phocidae; genus Phoca; species Phoca vitulina. The sequence goes on along the minus strand of NW_022589745.1, from coordinate 5,307,899 downwards.
TCTCAGAATAGACTTTTGTGGGGAGACTTTCACCCAGCATGTGAGAGGACGAGCCAGCCTGCCCCTCCAAGCACAAGCTCAGCTTCCTGCATCCACTTTGCTGGGTGGCTGCCTTCCTGATTAAGCACATCAGGTCTCAGTGGAGACTCCCACCCTCTCCTCAGCCTCTCCATATTTGCACAGAGCCCTGACATCCTACATCCACCACCCCCACCACTGCTTCTTTCTCTGGGTTTAAAAAAACTATGGAAAATGCTATAACAAAGCCTTATATACTCAACACAGAAATAATAAACACTAACTTTGGCCTCTAATTATTTTAATTAAAAATAGAACTTCACAGATAAATTGAATTATTTTTATACTTGAAATAAGTGCCCCCATTTGATGTCCTCCCTCCCTAGAAGCAATTCACATTATAGATTTGATGTATATATCTCTCCAGCTCGTGTTTCAGACTTCTCCACCTCGTTTTCTGTCATCAAAACATAGCAATGCTTTGCTTGGTTTTAGATTTTGCACACGTGAAAACATACTGCATGCATCACTCTGCTATTATAAAAAGTACTTCTACTCTATTACAATTCCTAATTAGTTATGAATTGTGAGTTGAAGCACTGTGGGTTTTAGATATTGATTATTATCCAATAAACATACCAAACTCAGTTCCAGTAGTTGATAGATTATCTTGGATTATCTATGTAGAAAATAATTTTATCTTCAAACTATTATTTTGCTTCTTAGTTCCTATTTGTTTTTCTTCCTTTATTGCATTGGGTGAGATTATTGAATAGTCGTTATGATATCAGGATCTTTCTCTAGCTCCTGATTTAAATGAGAATGTGTTTAAAATTTTGCTAATATGTGTACATTTCAATACATATTTGGAGTAGGTATAATGTATCAGATTAAGAAGATTCTCTTCTACTCCTAGATTGCTATCAATGTTTTTTTAAATAAATTAGTTTTCTCCCAAATGTTTTTCCTTCTTCTACTAAGAGACCATATTTCTTATATCACTTACTGTATAATATGATAAAGCACATTGGTAGTTATTCTTATAATGAATGGTAATTGTATTCCTGGGATAAAAATTTGCTTAAGAAATAAAATATGTATATGTCCTATTTGTCTTAGTTTGAGTTGCTGTAACAAAAAATACCATGGCTTAAGCAACAAACTTTTTTTTTTTCTCATAGTCCTGGAGGTTGGTAAGTCCAAGATCAAGGCACTGGAAGATTTGGTGTCTGGTAAGGGCCCACTTCCTATTTGCAGATGGCCATCTTCTTACATGATGTAAAAAGGGAGAAAGAGAGAGAGAGACAGAGACAGACAGAAAGAAAAGGAGATCTGTTGTCTCATTTTTTAATAAGGGAATTAGCCCATTCATAAGGGCTTTGCCTCATAATTTAATTGCTTCCTAAAGGCCCCACCTCCAAATATCATCACACTGGGGATTAGCCTTCAATGTATGAATATTTTGAAAAAAGCATATTCAGTCCATAGCACTGCTGAATCATATCTCCTAGGATTTTATATAGCAATTTCCCCTCTTTTATTCATTAATTTGCTTATTCATTCATCCATTTCTTAGCACCTAACTAAATAACCAACACTGTGGATATAGAGATGAGAAAGAGAGATGCTCTCCATTGAGTTACATTCTAGCATAGACACAGGTACATAAAGAGGAAAAATATAAAATAATGGGATATATACTATAAGGGCACAAAGTGATACATATAAGCTTCATATCTATAATCTTTATATATGTATATGTAAATATGTATACACATATTCTATGGATGCGTATGTATAAGGATAGATAGATAGATAGATAGATAGGTGAGCAATTTCGTATCTCGCTCCATTCCTCACAATTGCTAAATGTTGGAACACTTTAGAGCTCCTCACTAAGTATTTTTTCCCTCTGTTTACCAGCTTCTGTTACATTCCTTACAGATAGGATCTCACATATTCCTTGGATTTTAAGTATCAGAGCTAGACTACTGATTCCAATTAATATTTTCTATTTTTATACTCCTAAAATCAGCTGCCTCCCTGATATTTCAGCTGGGTGTCTAACAGAGATCTCAAAATTTAAATGTCTAAAATAGAATCCATGACCCCACTCCCATCTCAATCCTGCTTACACAGGCTTCCCCATCTTAGTAAATGACTTTACCATTCAGCTAATTACTCAGGATAGAAACCTAGGAGTGGTATTTGTTTCTAGCTCTTTCTCACCTCCAAACTATCAGAACTATCAAATCCTGTAGACTCTACCTCCTAAATATGTCTCAAATTAGTCCACTATCGTTGCTTTTCTCTGACAGCATTGAAGTTGACAATCTTAGCAAAATATTTCCATTATAATCAGAAGATGGGTAGGATACCCTCTATCCTCCAAATCGTATCACATCATTGTCAATTTCTTGGCAAGCAATACACATTAAATAGAAATAAGAAATACTACTTTTTAAAATCCAAGAGGCAAAATTATTTTTTACAGAGGAACTTACCCAGAAAAGCATAGGGAAGAAACTTAAACTATTTTAAGTATTGTGAAATTCTTAAAGTAAATGGAAAACACATAGAGAAATCCAGTGGCTTTCCTCAAAACCACTTGGAAAATGTGATGAAAAAATGTAAAAGATACCTTCATAAGAGGAACAAAATTTCACAGTGTTTAGGAAGACACCATCTAGAGTATGAATATGATATTTTGATGCCTCATACATGGTAGATTTCAATATCTGTGCTTGATTAAAAGGATAACTAAAGGAATAAACAAATGAGTTTCTTATTATAAAATCCGTTTAGCCCCCGTGGTAGTCCAGGGAGGATTTTAAAAACATTTTTAATAGCTACATACATAATATTTTACCATACAGAGTTGGATATTTTGGTTATTTCAATTTTACTTATTATTTGGTAGCATTGTAATAAATCCAGATCTTATTTGGTATTTCATAGTTTGTTGTTAGAGTTAGTTGCTGGTAACAAAATTACTGGTTTAGAAGGGAGGGCGATATTTTAAGGACCCTTGATTGGGAGAGTCATGCTCCTCCTGTCCCATGGTCCTCGCAGAACACACCGACTCCCGTGCCATTAGTGCTCAGCGATGGCTGTTATGACCAGGGTCATTAGCAAATATCTAGAAACAGAGAGCAGATAAGTAACAGCTTTGGCCAAAATGACGCCAGTTCCTTATTCTGGACCATTTCAAGCATGGGCCACGTCCCCCAGCAGGGAGAAACCCAGGAACCCTTCCCAGGGGAAGTTGCAGAATAGCCCCAGCTCAGGCAGAAGTACGTGAACTTGCTGGCAGTCTGTGGACTAGAAAACAGGCTCTTCTGTGGACATTCCTTTGTGAGGAAAATGTAAATATAAAGCCCTCCCTGCTTTTTTCTTAATTGATTACAATGTGATGAATCAAAACATGCCCATAAGTAAGTTATCATTAACCATCTCAACAGTTTTCCATTCTGACAATTTAGAATCACTTAGGGGCATCAAAGAATGGCCAAGTCCCACCTGAAGCCAATTAAACCAGGATTGCTGGAGGCGAGGCCTGGGCAGGCAGTGCTTTGTAAAGTTCTCCAGCGATTCGGGTGTGCAATCAGGGTTGAGTAAGCCCACTTCCTGCCCCAGGCTGTTAGCTGAGCACCAAAATGCTCATTTCCCGCATGCCTCGTTCACCAAGGGCGCTGGTGACCCTGGCTGGCCTTGGCTGCCAAGGAAGGCTGCATGGTGGTGGTGTGACTTGACTTAGGTCTTGAAAGACATTTAAGTTGGACTGGGTATGGGAGAGATGTGATACATAACAGGCAAAAAGAATGGCACGAACAGAAGTAGGTCAGAGAGATAAGAGCAGATGTTGCTCCAGGCAGGAGGGCTGGAAAAGGGAAGACTTCAAACTAAGTGAACTGAGAAAAAAATGAGAAAAGTCAGTGTGGGGCACAACTTCACTTGAAACGGTGGAGTTTTCAAACTGGTGGCCCATGGCCCCCATCAGACCCATAAACATGTTTGTTTATCTCACGCAATCATTTTTCATTTGAGGCAACATCTAAAAATTGGGAGTTTTCACATAAAAAAGTAAGATCTGCCAACACTGGGCCTGGTCTTCCACATGGCAATAATTGGCCAGACCTGCTTGCTTTAGGTGGACAAGCGTTCTTGGACGCCCTCCCGGCCCTGAAATGCTCCCATGTGCTTATGTCACCTACTTGCTCCTGGAAGTGACTGTCCCTCGCTCTTCCCTGGTGGGCACAGCCTGTGTCTAGAGAGGTGGCATGATGAAGGAAAAGGAGAATTGAATTGGGTTTCCCATCCAGGTGACCTTGGGCAAGTTCCCTTACCTCCTAGTCTTTAGTATGGCAATCTGAACAATGAGGACGTGGAGATCCATTTTCTCTGAGGCCCTTTGAACATTGAGATTCTTTGGTTCTAACTGGAGATGGATCAATCCCACCAGCAACTTGCATGTATGTAGTAGGTAGGGCCAGCCCCAAATGGCAGGGGGCCCAGAGGTCTGGAAGGAGAGCCACAGAGGTCCTTAGACTTTAGTCCTTTACTGTGAAAAGAAAAGTTTTGGGTCAATGTTCAGCCTCATAAACTTCTCCTTTTGTCTCTACGGTGGCTGAAAGAGCTATTGACCTTACCCAACCACATTGCACAAAAAAAAAGCAACCATCTCCTAAGGATCCAGTAGTTGATTTAAAGGGGTAAGACTGCAGAATTTAAATGTCCCACATATTCTGAAGTAAATCTGTGTGTCACATCTGCCTGGGCCTCTGGACACCCTTCTCTAACCCCATAGTACTTGGAGTTTAGGGCTGTCATGAGCTCAGCAGAGAAACTATGGGACTGATGGCTTCCTGGAAGGAGCCTATAGAATTGCAGTGATGTGTGATTTTTGTGAATCAAAGCAGCAGAGAAATAATCAGTAAGATTAAATGCCAAAAGGTCCCTAAAAATATAGTCAGTGATGAGCACCAACCAAAGTTCTCTGTGAAGGCACATGAAAGACTGGGTAACCCAGCCCCTAACTTTATCAGAAGGAAAGGTCAAGATGGGGAGGTTCTGCCAGGCTGAAAGAAAGCTTCATTATCATTGTCCATGCTGTGATTCTCAACTGTTAGAAAGCACCAGAAATACCCAGTGGGCTACTTAAAACCCAGGTGGTGAGGGCCCAGGTCTTGAGTTTCTGATTCAGTACAGTTGGGATGGGGTCCAAGAATTTGCATTTCTAAAAATTTCCCAGGTCCTGTTGATGCTTCTTGTCCAAGAATTATACTCTTGAGAACCACTGTTTTATACACTGTTTAATTCAAAACGAAACAAAACTCTGCACAGCAAGGAACCTGAGGGATCTCAGCCCATAGTGAACCCCCAGTTGTCCTGCGTCTCCCCAGTATCTTTGTCTTCCCAGCCGTCAGCTGTTCAAAGTCATGAATATCATAAGGCATCTCAAAATCCAGGCAAGAAGACAGAGCAATTTTTAGCTTTTGCTTACATTGTTCTCTTCACCTGCAAGTCCAAACCTATCTATCATGCATATCTCCAATAGAATGGTACTTTTTTCAGGGAAGACTTCCTTCCAAAATGCTACCTCTTTTCATAGGAAGACTTCCCAATCCTCCAATTGGAAAGAATCTTTCCCTCCATGAACTACCATTGTATGCACCTGCATTTCTCATGGTATATCTTTTCTATCTTGGATCATTGTGTGTGTGTGTGTGTATACATTATATGCATTGTATCTCCCACCTTCCATACCCTAGAAGATGCTGGATAATCAAGTCTTGAATAGTAACTAGGCATACATTTTTTATAAAGCACCAAAAACTGTGATTTAAGTGCCTGAAAAAAGAAGCACCTTATTAAACTGTGACTAGATATTGACATTACACACTCAGAAACACACAGACACACATGCACATGCATCTATCTAACGAAAAATAGACTTTCCTGAAGGACCACATCCCCATAGACATATCTTTTTGTATGTACATGAGGCTTGAGGCTTGTGTGCATGCGCACGCATGTGCGTGTGTGTGTGTGTGTGTGTGTGTGTGTGTGAACCCTGTTTCTCTCTTTGGCTGTAAGTTCTGTTTTGTATTATGTTCATCTGCATTAAGTCTGTTTGGTGTGATTCTTACAGATGGCATAAAAGGGTATTATTGAAATGACGTTTCTAATAGTCTGGACATCTTCCAACACATAGAATCATAGGACCAAATTCTTTCATCTAATTAAGTTTGAAGATAATTTAGCTGATTGATAGCTGGGGTAGGAAGAACTTGTCTAGACCGGGGAGCCAAAAATGGCACATGCTTTAAGTAATCCCACCTCCTGCCACTTTCAGAACTTTCCATAAATTAATTCTGCTAATGTATTTCCTAAAATGTACTCAATTATCTGCAGCAGAAATCATATTGGGAAATTTGATTCATCACCTCTATGATGCTTGCTATTATAAACCCAACTCTGTATAACCACTGTAATTTCTTTTTGTCTTTTCATGTCTTTATGAGTAAACAATTTGCAAACTTCAGGGGCATAAATTAACAATGAAATATTTTTATTAGCCATTCTTATTTCACATTCTATTAGTGCTTCAATTAACTAATGCAAAGCCATACAACCCATTTAATAAATAATTGAGTATTAGGATCACCTGCAGTCTATTACAGGCCATTCAGTACTCACTCTGTTTTGCAAATCAAGACTGTTGACCACAAGGGAATAGAAGGGAAATGGATGGATACTGATCAGGTTGATTGCTGGACAAACCACTCAGAGTTTGTGCCAAATTGAGGTATGTCTGCAGCGGCACCTTGAGAGCACAGAGGAAACCCTCCAGTGAGAAGGCACTCCCTCCTTCCTAGTGGGAAGCCCCCTCTGGATACAATGACTTCCCATTCACCTGGTAATGCCAGCCCTTTACACATAAGAGACTATATCTGTTTAAAGGAATGAATATAACACCCATACTGCTCTTAAACTTTCACTTAGTGTTCTACTACATTAAAATGATGTAACCTTAAATGTAATCTCATAGAATTTAAATTCTGACATTATTTTGTTTGTTTCTTTAATTATTTAACCAGTTAGTTATCTAGTTACTTTTATGGTCTGTCAAATGCTTTGAATAGAGAAAAGTCCAAACATGTCTGTTAATAGAGGAAAAAGAGCATACTTTTTTTTTTTCAAACCAGAGAAATCTTACGTTATCTTAGATTATCCAGATAGTGCCGTATTTGCTAAATTCAAAAGGAATTCTCAAGCAAGACAAGGAATCTCTCCACTCTCTCACTTGTATTGTCAAGACTCAGTTATGTTACAGAATACGTTCCATCCCCAAAATATAGCTGACAGCATTTTTTAGGCAAATCCTTCGTCTCTACCAAAGCCACTCAATTTTCGTTATCTAGTATTTTAAGAGCAATTATCTTTTAATATGATTCCAAAATTATTCTCAAAGCTGAAGTAAATGTTGGCTGCCTTAGCCATTTGATTTCTTTATAGAGTTATTTAACTAATAGCTGTAAAGCCACAAACAAAAACTGGGGAAAATGGACACAAAAAATGTTACAAAGCTATGCTTTTCCTTAGTAGTTTCAGTCGCCCGTACCCAAACATATTAAAATTATGAGCTACACATAGAAACGCAATAAAATATTTCACTGAAGCTTTGCTTCTTTTATAACTCTTACTCCAGTTTTTATTTTTTAAGCAATTAATTCTACAACTAACACTCCGTGATGGATGTCATTCAGACTGCAGAAGCTTATCGGGGAGTTAAAAGGATAAAATCAAGTAGTCATTCTACTAATCCCTTTACAAGGAAACAGCTTTCTGCATAAAAAGTGGAACTTATGTGGCCATTAGCAGATGCTACATCAAGCGACCAAAAATATACACATTTAAATTCTTAAGCACAATCTATGAACACTACACAGATGGTTTCCAAGAAACTGTACCTAAATTGATTACGATAAAAATGATCTGCTGCAATTGTTTCTGTCAAAAGGGAGAACAGAATTTGTCCCAATGTGTCGCTCTGCCCACTCATGCAGAGAACCCAGCTGCTGGGACAGATGTTGCTCTAAGCACTTTATTTTAGGGTCATTAAAATGGTTACAGGGGTTAGTCATTCACTGTTTTATAAATTGTGCTTACTAGCTGAGCTCAACAGATGCTGGAAAACTTCTTTGTGGTTGATCAGAAACAAAGTTTCACATCAGATCCCGTCTACCTTGTGTTTAGATGCAGAAATTAGGAACAAATGGGAGTGACGAGTCAAAGAAGTGCATGCAAATTCTGGCCCATTTGATCCCGGAAGGCATCTTTACCTGCCTGTATCACGTTTGCTGACGCTCGCCTCAGAGCTTCCTCGGGCTGGTGACGCGGAGCTGTCTAGAAGGCTTGCATGTGTTCATTTTAGTCAAGAAGTTTGGGGTCTCATATTAATATTGTGTAAATGCATTTTTAATATTGATTCAGGTCTGTGTCATTGTCCTTAGCAAGGTGTCCCACAAAATTTGTCAGACAATAATACAGATCTCCGTACTACTCCTGCAAACACTCTTCTTAAAAAAATTGTTTCTAAGCCTTTCTGGGACTGTTGTTTTGACTCACCCCATTGGACGGGTCGGTATTCCCATGACTCTGACTTTATACCATGATGTATTGAGATGACACCTAGCATATAAACAAAAACCCAGGAATATCAACAGAACCCATAAGAAATGATGGGCATGCATGTGATCCTGGCAAGGTGGCTGACATCTTTAACTGCATGGGATCCATGTGGTTTAAACTATTACCATTATTGACCTTGAGGAAGCTAGGTTGCAGAACCGGTAAATAATAGTGGCAAAATTAACGGTGGCCAAAGGACACCACACTCTCCTGTTACACAGGAAATTCAGAAATTCTGAGGGCACACCTTGCTCAAGACCAAGGCTGTAGAGAGAGAGATGAGATAAGAGGAGGGAAGGGGAGACGTGGGGCCATTCTAGAGAGGGGCGTGGTCTGGAGTGCACGGAGCTGCAGGTATTGTGAGGTTAATCTGACTTTCGAGGAAGGACTTTGGCTACTTAACGAGACTCAAGGATCAGCAGAGAGTTAAAATCAAGGAATGAATGTGGAAAAATAAGAATTCTAGCTTTGGAGTGAAGACAGTGACAGCAGTTTGTGGAGCCCGAAGCTTGTAGGAGTAATTTGAGAGCAGAGGTCTATAAGAAAAAGGATACAATTCTCCATAGATGTTTCCCATCCACCAGGGCTGTGTTTGCATGTGTCAAGGCAGCAAAGGGGACAATGACTTAGCTGTAGGTACTTCCCAGAACAGACATCTCATGATCACAGAGCTTGAGGCATGGATTTGGACCTTGTTGAGCAGCTGGTCCAGCTTGCTAATTCTTGTAGAAAAAGAAATCCAAGTACAGAGAGTTCAAATCCAATTGTTTACCACCTCTTAAGTCTTGAGACAGCATAGCTTCCCCCCAAAATGGGTATTTTATTGGAATGAGGTTGTCACTGTGCAGGAGATTTTTCTTAACCTTGCATGTGATCTCAGCTAGGCTTTCCTGCTATGTCTTGTCCACATTTCTCAGCAATACATTTATTTTTTTAAGGCTTTATTTAAATTCTAGTTAGTTAACATACAATATAATATTAGTTTCAGATGTACAATATAGTGTTTCAACACTTCCATACAACACCTGGTGCTCATCACAAGTTCCTCCTTCATCCCCATCCTCTGTTTCACTTATCCTCCCACTTACCTCCCTCTGGTGACCATCAGTTTGTTCTCTATGGTTCAGAGTCTATTTCTTGGTTTGCCTCTCTCTCTATCTTTCTCCCTTTGCTCATTTGTCTTGTTTTTTAAATTCCACATGTGAATAAAATCATATGGTATTTGTCTTAGTCTCTGAGTTATTTCACGTAGCATTATATTTTCTAGCTCCATCCATGTCATTGCAAATGCAAGATCTCATTCTTTTTTATGGCTGGGTAATGTTCCATTGTATATATACACATACCACTTCTTTATCCATTCAACAGCTGTAGACACTTGAGCGGTTTACATATTTAGACTCTATAGACAATTTATTATAAACGATACATGCTGGAGTTGGTAAGACGCATAGTTGAAGTCTTCCTTCAATGCATCTACTTTCTACCCCCATATAAAGATTCACATTTCCCCAATTTGTAAACACACTGTCAGGGCTGATATGGTATTAAATAAACTTAGTTTACAAGAGGAAAATATTAGCAAAAAAATTCCAGAAATACAGTATCAACAATATCTTTGCTATTGGGACATAGGGGAGACTATTTTGTGTTTGCTTTTTTTAAAGAATTGCTTCTGTGCATTACAATCCTGTTGAATCACAGACTCTTTACACAGTTGATTTGGTTCTTCACAGATTACACTACACCTTCATATATATTAAATTGCGATACTTGCATCATATTTTTAAAATAAATTTAGAGGTGGGAAGATGTAAAAATCCTTGATAATAGTGTTTTTTAAAAATATTCTTTAAATAATTTCCTTTCTCTGGTTTATTTGGGCATGCAGGACTGAATTTAGACTCTTCTACCTTGAGTTTCTTTATACAATAAGAAAGCTGGATTCACTAAGAAGTAGTTCACTCTTGCACTGAGCAGTTATTATTATGGTCTTTAGAAGATGGAACTTTCACATGATGAAATATCTCAAGTAAACTTTTGGACAGGGGACGTATGCTGAGCTATTTTACAAATATTTATAAAGTGACATAAAGAATTTATGGAAATAAGCCATTAGTGAGATTAGAATCTATCATGTCATAGAGTTCTCAGCTCCCATTCATAACTACTTTAGAAGTGGTTATTCTTCCCCTGAGCACCAATTCAGCTTGGCAGGTAACATGCATATGTCACGTATGCATGCCCTATCTTCACCGAATTCTAAATCCTCTGAAGGTAGTAACTGAACTTTACTTCTTTCCCTGTCTGCTATGGATACAACAACCATAGCTTGTCTTACCCAGTAGGTGCACAATTAACGATGAGTGAATGGTAACCAAAAGGGATAATTGCTAGCTTTTACTTTGGAGGAAATGATAGGACCATGATGAAGAAGATCAGGCTAACAAATTGACATATAGAGATAACATATGGCAATGACGTTTAGCTTAAATGTATGACCCATATTCCAGGAAATTTGGTGGCATAAGGGCATGCATTCAGGCTCTTCATGCTCTGAAACTATACAAAACAAACCTAAAAAGTATGTAGTCCAGTTTATCAGGCAATGTGCTATGTAAGGTATTTCTAAAATGCAAGTTTTCCAAAAAAAAAAAAAAATAGCCTGTTATCAAGAAGTGGGTGAACAAAGAAATATTTGAGAAGCATCCCATCATAATCATACCCTTCTTCCTTTCAAACCAGGAAGGGTGCACTCTCTCAACTTAAGTGATGTTGGGACTTAATGCAGTTATTACTTAAAAGAAATTATTTTAAAAATCCTAAGTCCTAATTTAAACCTTTTAATTGATCTGGATTTTATGTGGAAAACTGATTGGAATGGATCAAGAATGGGTTCAATAAGACCAGCTGGGAAGCTGTTATAAGCAAAAGATGTTGATAATTTGGACCAGGCTAGTGGTAGTGGATATTGGAAAGATTTGGAGATGGAGCTAATAGAACTTGATAAGGGATTAGATGTGGGCATATGGAAGAAGAAGATGTTGATGACCCCTTGGCCTGAGGAACTGATTGCATGGAGATACTGTTTCTTCAGATGGAGAGGACCGGGGCGGGGGGAGGTTTTAAGGAGCAAGATCAAGAATCCAGTTCTGTGCATGGTTTTGAAATGTCTGTGAAGTCTGTCCAAGTGGATATACCCATGAAGAAGCTGTGGTTCTAGAGTTCAAAAGATAATTCTGAGCTGAGATAGACATTTAGAAGCCTTTAGCCTGTATATAATATTTTTAAAATAAAAAATATGCCTTTGAATTTGCCAGATGGTAAAAACTTGAAACTTGAAAATATACAACAAAAGATAAACAAAGGGAATAGCAAGTAACAGCAAAATAAGAACAAAGATAATGAAATGATGGAAGCAAATCACTTGTAAGAATAAATGTAAACAACAAAAAATAAACTCCTGTAAGAAAAGAGACTTTACATTGGGTCAAAAAACTAAAACCCTGAATTAAGAAGGAGAAACCTGCAACAGAACGACCTAGAAAATGTGAAGGTAAAGGATGAGCCGAGGCCAAGCAGGCAAATTCAAACACACGGGGAGCAAGGAACGGAAGTGAAACCTACTGAGATTGAACCTCGGAGAAGCAGCAAATCTCATATGCCCGGAGGGCAGAAGAGAGCTGGGCTGCGTGAAACTGCTGCTCCCAGACACATCCTGAAGACTGGAGAGCCACACAGGTCACATGATCTGTGAGCCGCCCCAGAGACTTTGCGATGGGGACATCCTGGAATGACCATGGGTGGTTCACCCCAGTGTTCAGGTGAGAGATCAAGGCAAGGGGGGTAAACCTTGAGATTATACTGCTGCAACCTTGGGACCACACCTAAAACTCATCCTTTCCTCCTTCGAATCTGATTATCTCATGGTCCTGGTTCAACCCTTCTACTCACAGGACTCCAAGCCTGGATTGTTAACCCCGCCTCCATCTGATGGCCTCTGCTGCTTTTGCTCACACTGTGCAATTTCTTCATGTTCCCTCTGCACAGAGCAGTCTTTCATTTTCTTCAAAGACCTTTGTTGCCGCAGTGCCATCACACAGGCTTCCATCTTCCTGGAAGACCGTCTCCCCTCCAGCTGAAGAAACGTTCCTCCTTTCTTCAGCTGTCAGGTGAGAGAGCATGCTGGGGAGACCTTCTCTGACTCCAGCCGGCACTTCTCATCAGTACCTGTCCTTCCCCTTATTTACAAATACATAATTGTAAATTGCCAATTTACAATTATGTATTTGTAACACTGTCACATTGTCCAGTAATTCTTAAACCACTGGTAATCTTCCCTAAGCTACACACCCCATGAGGGTTCATCTTACCCGTTTTACTCAGATTTTTATTCCGTGTTTAGTTCTGAGCCAGGCACAGAAGCAAAACTGGTTCTCTGCACTTTTTTAGTGACTGCAATGATAGATGTATGGTGCTATAGGAGACATGGGGATATGGAAAATTGATGGATGAATATGTATTGGGTGGATTAATTCACCCTGGGACATTCTTTCTTGCCAGTCTGAGAGTTGCTAGAAGTAAGTGAAAGAGAGAGATGAGGGGAAAGAGCACTTAACTAATTCTCTCTCTCTGAATTATTTCTATGGGATAGTTTCTGTGCATCTGTTTCTGTACTTAGGTGATAAGAGCTAAAAGCAGAGATCTCATTTGCTTCAAAGGGGATGCTGGCTCGTTTTTTTCCATCAGAGAAATAGAAAAAGAACAAAAAGGAAAAGTAGTGAAATATGTTTAGCCTCGTCCCTTCCGATCTTTTTACAATGTAATCCATGTAAACACAGAAGATGTTCAAATGGAATTTCAGTCATGCGTTGTGCTCAGAATCTCCAAAATCAGTTACAAAGACCACTGGCAGTTTGGGTCATGGCTGGCCTGCTGCTTCTTGTCCTCCTACCCCGTCACCCTTGGGAAGCTTTGCTGACACCTGAGTTGGTTCTGTTGGCAGTAAACTTCTGTCTATCTCATTAAGTTGATGGACAGATGGCTCCCCTGGTCTTCTTTAATGATGGGGATGGTGGTCTTCTGTTGATGGCAAGATTTATAACTTTAGGGAGAGTTGATTACTGAAATGATTTTGAAGATCAGGCAGCTTTGGGAAAAATGAACCTGACAGATTTAATAGATTAGAAAAATTTTTTAAAAGATCTCTCTTTACTCCTAGGATACTATATGGATTATTTACTTATTGTTTGCCTTCTATTTCAGGCTGGAGACAAAAAGCAACAAATGAACAGGCTGTGAATTAATCAATGCTTGAAAGTTCTTTATCATTCCTTACCCTATGGGACTTTTCTTCTTTTTCTTACCCTATGGGACTTTTCTTCTTTTTCTTTTCTTATTTTATCTTTCCTTTCCTTCTTCCCTCCTCCCTCCCTTCTTCTCTCTCTCTGCCCCTCCCCCCAATCCCATCTTTATTTTTAGAAATCTGTCTGGGCGGTTTAGGATGCAACAAGAGCAGGGAAGTCAATTCAAAAATCTAGCTTTATTACATCTGTGAAAATCCTACTGCCATATGATGAGGTAGATTTTGTTTCAGAAATCAAACCTGTTGAGAGAAAATGCTTAAAGTAGATTTTTTTGGGGGGGGATAAAAAACAAAAACAAAAATATGAACTTCAAAGATTAAAGTAACAAATTCACTGAAATAGGAGCAAACATGTAAATGATTAGATTTTTCTCACAACCTAGCTGGGTTGCATATAATTTTATATAAATTGTTTTTTTGGGGGGGTGGGTTGGAGGGCTACCTATTATATTTCTTATAAAATTAATTATGCATTTCTTAAAGATAGAAAATGTATCTTTTTTATATTTTAGTATAGGGCTTGTCATAGAATTATTGCCAAAGTTATTTTTAAATTGAATATTATAATAAAATACACATCTAGAGTGTTTAAAATCATGTTTTTTATCTCAGTCACTGCCCTGTAAGGTGTAGCACAGCAGAGGAGAAAATGGTCCCCTTGATATAATTTCATTGTTCATGGAAATGAAGTACTGTGGACTATTGTTTGGCAAACAAGCTTTTCCTTTACGGCATATATACTTAGAAGCTCTGTTAATGTAACAAAAACAGACATATGAAAATGTCCCCCAACAAGATCACCAGACTTTAAAGATTTATTTATTATTTGAGAAAGAGAGAGAGAGCAAGGGGGTGGGACAGGGGGAGGGAAGGGCAGAGGGAGAGAGAGAATCTCAAGCAGACTCCTCAGTGAGCACAGAGCCTGACCCAGGGCTTGATCTCATAGCCCCAAGATCACAACCTGAGCACAAATCAAGAGTCGGATGCTTAACAGACTGAGCCACGCAGGCGCCCCAAGATCACAGACTTTAAAAGTAATATGGATGGTACTGAATGCTCCAGTCTAGTCACATAATTTCCTTCTGTTATTTTAAAATAAAATCCCAGAGAAAAAAAAATTTAAGTTTTAATAAAGTAATACATAAATATACATATACTAAATCTTAAGTACAAAGGGAGATCAGAAAGAGTACCATATTCATAGTTTAAAAATAGATTTAATTTTTTTTTTCTAATTGTAAATAATACCTCATAAAAACTTTAGGAGATACAGAAAGTAGTTTGGAAAATAAAATATGCCAAAGCCCATCACCAGGGGCTCTCCATTGTTAATATCATACTGTGTCTTTTTTCTGGTCTCACAAATAGTATGTCAGGAGGCTCATTAGCATAAGACTCAGAATGGAACAGCCCATTTCTCTGATCCCTGAAGATCTGAGGGATTGACAACTTGAGACAGATGGCCTGTTGTAAAGGCTCCAGTTCAAGGCCAGAGCCTCTAGGTGGGTAAAAATCTTCCCTGCCAGGACTTTGTCTGCACTTTCCCGTGATGCACCCCAAGAGTCTCTCCACTGGAGGAGTTTTGATGGCACGTCCTTGGGGTTGTGGGTGGAGGACAGACATGAGGCTGGCATACCTTGAGGTGAGGCCTGGGGGCAGACCAGGGTGGAAGAGTAGTATTCCGGTGGGCTGTGTGTTGGCTGGCTCGGGTAGGCATGCCTGGGGGCAATGAAGCTTCTGTTTCTTTGGCACAAACACATGCTAGTCTTGTTTTCTGTTTCAGCATTTCTTTTCCCATCAATCATAGAAGATCTAAGGGGCCTTATTTGCTTTTTTATTTTATTTTTTTTAATTTGATGGCTGATATATAAGGAGGACCCATGTCACAAGATACTAAAATGACAAAGTGAAATCAGAAATATGATCAAATTCCTAGGGCTTTCAATTACTTATGTAATTGCCTCTCCATAATATAAAATAAGAATCTATGAATGTTCTATGTATCAATATGTAATATAAGAAAAATTCTAGCATCTTTTAAGGAAAAGATAATAAAGAATTTTTGAGAATTGACATCAGTCCCCGGACTTTCTTTTTTTTTTTTTTTTTTAATTTTTTTATTGTTATGT
>NW_022589745.1:5250172-5291293 GCF_004348235.1 Phoca vitulina | reverse complement strand
GAGTCTATTTTTGTGTGTGGTGTAAGGAAATGGTCCAGTTTCATTCTTCTGCATGTGGCTGTCCAATTTTCCCAACACCATTTGTTGAAGAGACTGTCTTTTTTCCATTGGACATTCTTTCCTGCTTTGTCGAAGATTAGTTGACCATAGAGTTGAGGGTCCATTTCTGGGCTCTCTATTCTGTTCCATTGATCTATGTGCCTGTTTTTGTGCCAGTACCATACTGTCTTGATGATGACAGCTTTGTAGTAGAGCTGGAAGTCTGGAATTGTGATGCCGCCAGCTTTGCTTTTCTTTTTCAACATTCCTCTGGCTATGCGGGGTCTTTTCTGGTTCCATACAAATTTTAGGATGATTTGTTCCATTTCTTTGAAGAAAGTGGATGGTATTTTGATGGGGATTACATTGAATGTGTAGATTGCTCTAGGTAGGATTGACATCTTCACAATATTTGTTCTTCCAATCCATGAGCATGGAACGTTTAGTCCCCGGACTTTCTTATGGATTGCTTGAGGTGGGCAGATGCTGAAGTAATAACTGAGAAATAAATGTGTTTTCTGTGTTTAACAGAGGTGATATATGTCATTACCTTATTGAGTGCTCAGCCATAGGAATCTCAAAGCAACTGCCTGAGTAAGCACACACTACAGCACAAAGAAATCACTGAGCAATACTGTATTTCCGTACTTTTGCATTTGGTGTTTACTGTGCTTAGAATGCCCTTCTGTTCCATTACCCACCAGGCTAATTCCTATACTATTCAAAATCCCTCCTAGAAAGGCATCCTTGACTTCACAGGCCCAGTCTCCAATATGCACAGACCTTCCCAGCTTACATACTTCTCTTGATTCTAGTGGTGAAAACATTGCTTCTATGTGATTCTTAGTTGTTTTTCACCCCATCATACTATAATAAATCAATTCATTTTGAATGAAGATTTAAATAACTCAATGGAATTCACCCAGAATTTGGTAACAAAAGAAGTGAGATCCATGTAACCTTTGAATACATTATCCAATGTAAATTAATTTTTGCATATGGTTCAAGGTAGGGGTGAAGTTTCTTTTTTTCCCATATAAATATTTAGTGGTTCCAGTACCATTTGTTAAAATATAATTTTATTATACAAATAGTACATTCATTCTATAAAAACATGAAAGGAAAGGGAAAAAAAATATGTGAAAACTCATCAGTCCATAATATTTGCTATTTTCCTTGGGTTTGTTTTATGTTCATCAATATAGCTGCATCTTTCTTGTTTTCATGCTCTCCTCTCTTGCTATGTCTTAAAATAATCCCATTTTTTCAATTATAAAATGCAAAATTTTTACATTTTAACATTTGTGAAATGGCAGTAAATCTTACAATTGTTTTTTTAAAGAATAAACAAAACCTCTTTGAAGGACACATAGAACAGGCCATGATTTGTCCTGGCTGGAGCACCGCGAACTTACCCATGTATAAGATGGTCTATTTATTTTACTGCCACTTCAGCTGAGCTATTCTCATTGTAAGTTCCAAATATTATTAAAATATGTTAGTTTGAATCTCTATTTGTCTAAAAATATTTTTTAAAGCATTAAAACAAAAGATCTGAGAACTCCCATTCTCAAAAAATAAGGAGTACTTGGTACTGATTTTGCCTTTCTACCAAAAACAATTAGAAACATAGACACAAAATATGGAATAACTTTATCAGATATTGGCCAGTGGACAAAGTATAACTGTGATTCCTGAGATGAGGAAAACCATGAGTGAGCCCCATTATTACCCTTATTTTCTCTCTGGAGGCATTTTATGAATCTTGTTTCAGGAAAGAAGAACTCAAGCTGAGAATGGCAAAACTCTCAAGCTGATGAAGCAGAGATGGTAGTTTTTGGAGGCATAAGTGAATAAAATTTGAATGACAATGTACCAGATGGAAGGGAACTATGTAGACAAGGAGTTCCAAACACGTATGGAGTGGTCCCCTTAGGCCTGTTGTTAGAGGCTACATTTTGCATGTATAAAGTGAAATATCGCAAGGTTGGACAAAGAAAAACAGTCATGGTAAGCTGATCAATTTCCAGAGCTTAACATGGTTGGAGGACCAATCGGACAGAGTAAAAAGACCATACTGAGGACCTAGAACATTTAGTAAATACTCCAGAAGAATTACATCATATAGACTGGGTTAAATTAGCCCTTGATAAAAGGTTTTTCTAGATATGCCCTAACAAAACTTCAGATCAAGCTCAAAATAATCATGATCGTCCACAAATAACTTAAGTCCTTGCCAAAACAAAGTTAAGCAATCTTTAAAGGAAACAACAAAGCATAACATTCAATACTCAATAACATAATGGCACAATGCCTATTCTCCAGTAAAAAAACACTAG
Organism: Phoca vitulina; assembly: GCF_004348235.1. Classification (NCBI taxonomy): domain Eukaryota; kingdom Metazoa; phylum Chordata; class Mammalia; order Carnivora; family Phocidae; genus Phoca; species Phoca vitulina. Next base: position 5,288,915 of record NW_022589745.1, on the reverse strand, counting down.
CATACAAAGAAGCAGGAAACTGTGATACATAACCAGACCAAAAAAAGGGGGGGAGGGGAATACAAATGAATTCAGTAACAACATAAATTATGGAATTAGCTGACCAAAACAGTAAAACTGGTCATATAAATATATTCAAAGATTTAAAGGAGAACATGAACTTGATGATGGAAGAAATTACAGATTTGTAGAACCAAATGGAATTTCTAGATCTGAAAATTACCTGAAATGAAAAAGTCACTGACTGATCTTAATTTAAAAAAAAAAAAAAAAAGCCTAAATATTTAACAGAAGCTCAGTGCCCTAGGTAACAATATCAAATGGTCTCACATACAGGAATTTTGTGCTCCAGAATGGGGACAGAAAAATATTTTAAGAAAAAATGGATATCTATTTTCAAAATTTGATGAAAATTAGAAACCTGTATTGCATACACTTGAAGCTATAGGATGGACCCCCGATTGAAAATTTTGTTCAAATGTTGAGACTTATGGCGCACACACACACCAAGAGGATCTGAAACAGCTTACTACTCACATAATGAGACTTCTGCTGAGTTGAAGACAGGCTTCCCAAGGTGGTCTGAGAATGGCTTGAGAGACTAGGCAAGGGGATGAGAACGGCTAGGTTTTTTATTATGGTTAGGGGATAGGGCCACGGTGAAAGTTCACCAAAGGAGGGAGCACTTGGGCTTTCTCTCCAGCTTTTCCAGATTAGGACAGAAGGGTAAGAGGGAGGACTGGGGTTTAGAAGCTGTCAGCCCTCGAACACACACACACACACACACAAATGGAGTCAGACTAAGCAATTACAACACACAAAGCCAAGAACCTTGAGAAAACCCAAGGAGAATAAACACAAAAACACACTAAAGCACATCATAATCAAATTACTATAGTACAATTTGAGAAAGAGAAAAATTTTAAGGAGCAAGAAAGACACATTACATGTATAAGGACAAAGCTAAGAATGACTACAGACTGCTTGTCAGAAACAGTGCAATACAGTGTACAATGGATCAAGATCCTTAAAGAGACAAGCAAAAGAAGCAACTCCCCGCCCCACTCCCTGCCAAAACTAGAATTCTCTTTGCAGCAAAAACTCCTTTAAAAATGAAAGCAGCGAAAAAGTAGATCTGTTTTGGGGAATGGCTAAGTAAGATCATTCATCACAAGATCACTGGAAATGACCAGTATAAACTCTGAACCTAATGCAAAATGCAGCTACCTGAAGGCATTGGAGAGTCAACAGAGCTTTCAGATTTGGGAGGGTAGTACCCAGCTATTGGAGAAAATTATACACAGTAGAGTTACTGTTATCATAGCTTTTAACAGGGAGCCAGGTGAAATCAGATGCAAATGGAGAAGAGCGTGGAAGAGAAGAAGTGGAGAGAAGAGAACAGAACAGAAAGAAGACCCAGAAGGCAAATAGTCAATTTGGGGACCCCCAAATTGTTCTGCCCACATCTCTGTCTGGAGCAGACTCAGAGGAGCTCAACTAAAGAAAAAAGTATGCCAACTGGGTTCAGAGCCAAAAAATAATAAAATTAAAATAAAATTAAATAAAATAAATAAAGTAACAATATTCAACTTGAGTCCAACCAAAATAATTGCCTACCCTTCCCCCAAAAAGACACACTTATTAAAAAAAAAACTAACAGAAATCAGAATTCCCACAACTCATAACTCATAATATCTAGACTAGATCCCCTACTATCTGATCAATAAATATAAGACATAAATTACTAATATCTGTAGTGAAAGAGGACGTTACCAAAGATATTGCAGAAATTAAAAGGATGATAGGAAAATAGTATGAGCAGTTTTATGCCCATTATATTTAACAGATTAGATGAAATGGAAAAATTCCTTAAAGGACAGTAATTAAAAAAAAAAAAAAAAACTGGCCTAAGAAGAAATAGAAAAAAGTGAATAGACTTCTATGCATTAAAGAAATTATATTCATAATTTAAAACCTTCTGAAGATGAAAACTGCTTACCTAGATGGTATCACTGGTGATTTCTATTCAAAACTTAAGGAAAAAATAAAGGCTATGTTACAAAATTCCTCCAGAAAATATAGGAGGAAGGAACACTTCCCAACTAACATTGTGAATGCAGAATTATCCTGCATAAAAACTAGACTAAGGCATTATAAGAACTGAAAAATCCATCATGTCCGGATACCACACACTTAGCAAAGTATTAGCAAATTGAATGGAGAAATATGTATGTATTTTATATATAGCATATGTCATATCGTGGTCGGGGGGGTACTTTACCAAATAAATGCAAGCTTGGCTTAACATCCAAAAACCAATTGGCACAATGGATCATATTAGCTAATAAAGAAAAATAAATATGATCATCTCAATAGATGCAAAAAAGCATTTGACCCAGTCAAACACAATGGAGAGCTCCAGACTTTGCAGCAGTGAAATTAGCTCTGTACAATGGGTGCTGTGATGATAGAAGGAGGGGCAAACTGGAAGGCAGCTATGCTCACCACTATACCACCAACGCGAAGGAGGGACAAACTGGAAAACAGATGGGACAGCGAGGTAACACAGGGGCAGGGAGGGGGCTAGGGACAGGAAAGGGATGGAACGAAGGTGAAAGAGAAACAAGAGTTGAGCAAGTGACAAGGACAAAAGAGGGATACAAACGTGAGAAGCTGAGACAAAAGCAAGGCGGGGAGAAGCAAAAAGAAATAGGGAGTGTAAGAGGCACCTACAAAATCTGAAGCCTGAGGTGAATATCCATGAGGAGTTTTGTTTCCATTTCATAAAATATTTATTTTATATGGCTTTTACTCCCACTGTAATAAAATATAGGTGCTGACTGTTTACACGTTCTAATATACAGTTTCCTAGGCGTCATTATCCTGGAGTGTGGTCTTCAGATAGTTGTATCCGAACTGCTTGGTTCCTGTTGTTAAAGGGTCCTGTCCCATAAATCCTGATTCCGAATCCCCGCGGAGCAACCTAGGGATTTCAATTTTAACACGCATCCCCAAGCAATTCCAATACACACAAATGTCTAGAGAAGCAGTTTATACACTTAAACACACACAGAAAACAGAAAACAACAACTCCCTTTAATGGTCCCCTTCACAGATTTCTGCAGTCTGAGTTCAATCTATCCCTTGGTCTTTACGTCACACAAAAATTCTGCATGGAAGGTAGACTTCAGGCATTTGGGCATGAACACCCTGACTGCAGGGCCATTGCTATGCATGCTCATGTACCCTCCCATCTTCTAAGTGCAGGGCCCTTCTCCAGAACCACCTGCTGCCCAAATTTAGCCCTGTGGTGAGCCGTGGTCCTCTGAGCTCCCGTGGTACCTACTGCAGGTCCCCCTCCCCAGCCCCATCGTGGACGTGCGCCAGGTCAGCTCAGAGCGTGGTTTGTGTTGGTTTTCTCTCCTAACCTCTCTGGAGGCTCCTGCAACACAGGAAGTTAGCCCTGTTATTTTGTACATGCTCGCCTCCCTGCGCAATATCAGTGCTCAGAAAACAGTTTATTGACGGGGACAGAGAGCAGATCATCAGTGGCCGTTGTGAGCTGTTCCGTTCGTGGGATCTTGGTCAAGGGCGATAACATTCACCATGGCTCTCAGTGCAGACACTTGGGCATTTCTCTGCAGCCTCTCTCCTCTGCTCAACTCATGTAGGTTTTTAATTCTCAAACATCTTGCAAATCCATCCTCAACACGCCATGTCCAAGCAGCTGCCTCTCTTCAGCACTTGCGTCTGTCCTCGGGATTGCACATTTCCACCTCTTCTCAGCCTCCAGATCCTCCAGGTGCCCCCCCCCCCCCCACCGATCCTGTCTGCACAAGAGCTGCAAAAGACGTCCTTTTAAAATATCCGTAGGATGAAGTCCCTGCCCTGTTGAAAGTGCCACAGCCCTCCCCCCTGTCTCTGTATTGTGCTGAATGACCCCTGCCTGATGTTGAACTTGCCTGTGCTTACTCCACAGCTGCAGGTCACAGACTGTGTCCTGGCTGGGTGACACTAGGGCCTCCATTTCTGGAATGAAAAGGAAACCCAAGTTTGAATGTCGCCTCCGTTACTTGTTAGCTATTTGACTTGAATTAAGTTCTTCAATTCGTAAGCCTCAGTTTTATCCTATAAAACAAGAAGACAATAATAGCACTTGTCTCGTAACGCCGTCCCAAGAAGTCACTGAACTAGTGTGTGCACACTTCAAACTAGCCCCTGTTCTGTAGCTGGAGCTGAATTCATGCGAGTCATTACTGCTAGGCCTTTGTGTCTCTATGCAGTTCCTTCTGATTAGATTAATTCTGGTTAATCCTTTCTCTCCTTGTCTTTCTAGCAAACTCCCACTCTTTTGTTTCTGTTCAACTACCATCTATTCAAGTCCTGCTTTCTCTGCAAAACTTACTGATCATCCGGTCCTCTTGGTGTCTTAATTTCCATTAGATGTTTGACCTTGTATTTTCAGTCCTCTTACTACAGTATAAGAGAGTTAAAATATATGCCTTCCTTGATAGGGAGGGAAGGACCCTGTGTGCTCTCTCTCTCTCTCTCTCTCTCTCTCTCTCTCTCTATATATATATATATATATATATTTGTATCCCCAGAAGCCACAACAGTAATGCTATGACTTTTAGTCATCAATCAGTTGGTTGAAAGAATGAATGGTCATGCAGTTTCAGTAGATATCTACCAAGGGTCATTGTCATCTCTTTAAACACAGTAAAAGTAGCATTAAAGTGTGTGGGATTTTCAGAGTAAAAGAGAAATAATCATTTATTTCCTTCAAAATACAACTGAACTGGAAGGATGGGTGAGTACCAAGAGAAACAATACTCTGAGTGAAATTTCGACATGGCCCCTAGTCCACCTAGATCCCAATCATCTCCCCAGTGGGCTCAGTATTGGCAAGCGACGATGTTCTTGCTCAAGGATATGGGTGCAAGTGAGACCCACAGCACCCACAGCAACATTCGGAGGAAGTGGCCATCCAGCGTGTGAAAGAAGCTCTTCTCTAAGGCTCTTCTTTGTAATCAGAGCACAGAAAAGTGTGCTAAGCTTTTCTTATTGTAGCGTTCCTAACATGTTGGACCATGACAATTTTGGGAACTGGGCTTGCCACCCCGTTTGGGGCGATGTGTTAGGTTAAAAGACCCATTGTCTGTGACTTGGAAGCCCGGGTTTCCCAGGCCTCTGCAGGCAGGCAGTCCTCTGAAAACAGCTTTTGTCTATTGCCACACTGCAATCACTTGCCTCATTGTTAAAATTCAGTTTGAGAAGAAAACAAGGAGAGGAAAGAAAAGGAATTGTCATCTGCAGCTGCAAACTCTAAAACCTTCTGGGGCTCAAGATACATCAGAATTGCTGAAGCTCTTGGATGAATCTTTTTTCATTGTGACCGGACTTTTCCACCTTCAGTTCACTTCTCAGATCTTCTCAAATCCAATGTGGCTTATGCTTTTTGTTGTCTAAAATATATCGTGGAATCTAGGATTATTAGCCAAGGAACATATTTTTTTCTTAAATAAATAAAAGTTTATCAAATTACTACTCTACTCTACCTTTAATTGGTCTCACATTTTAACAAATAACTGGATTTCATAAAAATTTTTGAAAGCTATTAACTGATATCTCAGCAAAATAAAAGTATTTTAATTGCACACCAGACCCTTTTCCTCGCTGTCATGTTAATTGTAGATTTCCCTAATTGAGAATCTGTGGGTGGGTATCTGCCCCGGAAGCCTCGTATGTGTCAAGACATCTGGTTTGCTAATCATCATACTGCCTTTCAGAGGCCACTAACTGTGAAACCACTTCTCCCTGGGACCTGCGACTCAAACACAGAGTTGCTTCGATCTGGAGCTTGCTGGCTAGGAGGCTAGGGAAATGGCCCAAGAAGGGTGTGAGGCGGCTGGCTCCTGTGTTTGCCACCCATTCTGGTTGTTGCAGAGGAATTGTTCTGGTGGTGCAACCTGCAAGCTATGCCAGCCCGTTGGTAATTTTTTAAACAATACTGTTAAAGAATGAAAGGCTTTGTTGCGTAGAATGTGTCTGTCACGTTCAAGAGAAACAGAGCATTTGGATAAGCATGTTCGACAGCACACAGAGCTCTCGCATGTCCTCTCCTTGCAGCTCGCCCGGATGGGCCGCAGACCTCAGAACGCACCAGGACAATATTCAATGAAAAAAAAAAAAAAAGATTCTTATTTAATTAAAATATTGGCTTGATTGAGCTAAAACTATAATTTTAGACTCAGATAAAGCAGTACTTATTTTCCGTTGTTTTCTCTGCGTGACATTGGACAAATTATCTAATCTCCTTTCTTCTCACTTCTGCCTGTGATTTGTCTCCCTCAAGCCATCAAATGGAGTGAGCAGAGAGGTGAGAATGCCCTGCCTGGTGTCTGCCGCATAGCCTTCCTGAGGGGTCATGTGTCCCCTCTGTTGCCGGAAGTCCTACCTCATTAAGTAAAGAGACCCCTACCCTTCACAAGGAAAGTAGTCATCAGTTTAGGTTCGAGTCCTCTGACGTGGCCTAGAGTACACCAGGGCGGAGATGCTGGGAATGTTGAAAGCAGTGAATTCAACACAGAGACAGTAAAGATTTTCTGGCCTCCTAAAGCCATCCAGTGCAGAAATGAACACACCTCTGAGGATAATCTTAAAAAATAATTTAGACAGAAATGATGTGCCTGGACAAAGGCATAGGAATTAAGTCTCAAACACCAGAATAACAGAAATCCCGTGTGTAAACCTAATACCCTAATAGAATTCAGCCCTAATGGAAACACTGCAAAGGTCTTCAATGGAAACACTGAATGTGTGTTTTCCTGATCTCTGTGGGTCTTCAAGGAAACCACTTAGCACACTTTTGTAGAGAGAAATGTAAGCGGTAGATCACAGGATGGGACAGGTGATCGGTGGAAGTTGACATGAAAACCAGCCACCACCATGGTGTCACTCATACTATCGCATATGATTTTTATTTTCCGGTTCTCTGATTTTGACCTTAAGTTCCACACAGTTGCGCTTTTCCTTGTCAACTCCCTCCAAAAACAATGTCCCTCAACGGATGAATCAAAAAATTGTGATCCACTATTATTCAACAATTAAAATTCACACAGAAGTATTATATGAATTAGTAGCAAAAATCTCTAAAACATGCTTTAGCAAATATATATATATGAAGAAAATATACATGCAGTGTGATATTATTTATAAAAAATTTTCAAACCTACAGATATATTTTAGAATTTCTCATGGTAACAGTAACCCTTTGAACACTGGCCGAGGAGTATGAACACTACCGGCCCGACAGCGATCATCTCTGCGGGAGAATCCGGGAACAGGGATCAGTTTGTACATGGGGCCTCATCAGCTGCATAATGTTTATAAATTCACAGAATCGTTGTTTCTGGCAAATACGGCACAGGGTTGCCATTTGATAAATTTGGGAGTGATATGTAAGTGTCCATTATTTCATTCTCTATTTTTGTCAAAATGTTTACAGTATGTCATAAAACAGGATATGATAAATAGATAATATCAGTTTTAAGGAATGAAAAATAAGATTTTACTTGGGCTGCTAAAAGAATGATAAGAAACTCTTCCAGTTCAATCTCTTAGCTGCTAGCTGCACTGTGATTAGAACACACAGATCTGTGTGCGGCCCGTCCCCGCTGAATAGATTGGGAGACTGCCCCTTGCCTCCCGAGAGCACAGTATCCACTCAGAGGGACTGGGTAAATGTTCTGTTGGATTCAAAGCTATTTTTCAGTCTGGCATTCAGGATCCTTTATGATCCTGCCCAGATGTCCTTGTGGAACCCCAAGTCTGCCAGTTCTCAACATCTCAACATCTTACCCACTCAGTCACATGGGACCCGTCCCTGGCGTCCCCAGCTTTCCCTGACACCCCTGTGTCTTAGGCTGAAGTCCCTGCTCTTCTCTGTCAGCCAAGCGCTGACTATTCAATGGCAGGGCCAGATTATCTATTAGCCCTGCTGAAGGGACGAGGTAAGTTAGGTTCTCCCATCTCAGTGCCTCTTGTATGGACAGTCACGGGGTACTTAGCTCAGTACTGCACTCTAGGTATCTGTGCAGTACTGAGACACCCAGCTGCTCCTCTACCCTCCGTGCTGTGAGACCCTCCCCAACAGGGCCATGCTTTATCCATTTGGTCACAGGCTGGCCATCTCATAGACAATGATAAGATGCTGACAAAGTGATGTTTACATGAGATATTATGTTTTGATGACCATTCAGAAGGTGATCATTCTGGACACTTACCATTTCATATATCACCAACAGATTTATATTTTTTTTAAAAATGTGTGCGTTTGAATGAGTTAAAGCACCAGGAACAACAGCTAGTACCGAATAAGCACTGGGCTTGTGTGTTGTTACTGGTCAGTCAGAGCTACACTGTCCTTGCGCAAATCTGACCTTGAAACACCTCTCTGGGGCCTTGGAAAGCTTCAGAAGTCCCCGCTCTTTGGCGCTGCCCCTAAATGCCCAACCTAGCAGTGGCTGCATGAGGCACACGGTGATGCTGAGAGCGGGCTTTGCAGGCAGAGCTGGGCAAGGCTGGGAGATGACCAGTCCTCCCCACAGCTCAGCCTGCGTCGGGCCGGCCGTGAGGATGACAGGCACGTCCAAGAGTTATTCTGCAGAATGAGACAGCCCGGGTAAAGGCCCAGCATCAGCATCCCTCCTGAGTGGGGCAGAGAGTGGCCAGGCCCCAAGTCACTGGAATCCCAGCAGCCAGGGGACAAGAGAACAACCCAGCAGCAGTGGCTTCTCTCTGGTCTTGACAAATCTGTTTCTCACCATTTAGGGCACTGTGGCCTGGGAGCGTGTTTGCTGAGCTTAGACTTCGGGGTCCCAGCTCAAAGTCTGGCTTTAACACAAACGGCAAGCCTTTCGCAGAGTCACTTAAGCTCTCTTAGGCCTTGTCTCTTCCACTGTTACCTGAGTGTGAAGCCGACCTCTCCCCACGGCTCTGAGGCCATGGAAAGTACCCATGTCGTGCCAGCTCCAGGTTAGAGCAGAGACTGTGCGTGGGGCACCACGAGAGCATCTTCCTCTTCTGTCACCTCGATCACTGATCCGCAAACAGATACGTATTAACCGTGTTTTGTGGGCCTGGCGCCGAGCGAGTTGCTAATGACGCAGGGGCACACACTGCAGATGTGTTTCCTGCCTCCTTGGCTTCAGTCTCTTTCCTGAGTACCTAGTGTCAATCCGACCTACTTTCACTTAATCCTGAAAATAAATTTAAAAGTGAACATCTCTTAACTCCTGCAGGGTCAGGCAGACAGAAATCTAAAAACGTTAAGCAAGACAACATGTCGGAGTGCCTGCAACATCACAGGTACAAAATAAAATAGATGTCGGAATCTCTGTGGAGAATTCAAAGACAAGAGAATGTTTTGGAGATGGGAGTTTTCTACGGGGAAACTATTGAGCGTGTCTCTAGACCTGTTTAATCACACACTGTCTGTCCCATCCATCTTTAGTCTCTTAGACATGGGAAATCTATAGGCAGGACGATGGGTGTATTCTCTTAACCTAAATGAGAGAATGCTGGGAACGGCCCCAGGAAATGGGGGTCCTGCCCACCTTGGGGCGAGGGTGTGTGGGCTCCTGCCCCGGCACCCAGGGCTGGCAAATGGAACTCCTTACTCCCCAAACCCACTTTCTCTCCACATGCTCACGCCACTCACATGTGGGGCCTGCTAAACGAGGAGGGTGCACGTTTGGCAGATGAAGTGGGGGCTGCTCAGTATCCTTAGTACTTTGGCCAGTGCTTTTGGGCTGGAGGCGAGGGGCAGGAAATTCTAGGTCGGGAAGAAAAGAGCAATTCTAAGGTGGGAGAGCAGAGAGAGGTGCCCTCTTGTTGCCCCCTGAGCTTACAGCTGGAGGAGGCTTGGTCTGCCACCCCATTAAGGGCAGGAGGAGACACCTGAGCCGCAGGTCCCAGCAAGCTCCTCGCCAGCCGGAGGAACAGCCAGCCTGCACTCAGAGCACCCCGCAGTCGGCTGCACCTGGGACTGTGTAGGTGTATTTTTCTCCTCTTGTTGATTTGGTTACCGAAAAGAGCTTTTGATGGCGACCACATCCTTTACTGAGTATCAGGAAAGTTTATTAAAAGTGGCTCAGAGAACACAATAAAACCCCCAGCTATCTGATTCAATTCGGCGTACCTCACTTTCCTTTCTCTGTCACCCAGGGAGGAACACGCGTTCCTCCATCAGCTGTATTTTCCCGTTTGAAAGGAGGTTTCAGAAAGTAAGATAAGATAAACAGCAATGGTGGGTAATAAATCAGAACACATACAGGATTCTTTCTAAAAGATATGCTGAATTTTCACTCAGAGTATAAGAACGTGTGCACGCCGGAGTGACAAATTCTGATATGTTTTAACCCATTTGATGGTGACAGCCAGGAATACACCTTACACTATATACTTCGAAAGCTGTTCCAAGAGTCCTTCCCTCTGGTTCGCATTTTCCTGCCAACAGCGAGTGCTGCAGACTGCGAAGGTCGCTAGGGCCTCCTTCACCTTCACTGTGTCACCTCATCTCCTGGATGTCACCTCCCCTCAGATGGTTTTCCCCACTACCCAAATCTAATCGAGGTGCCCCACCCTGAGCCTCAGAGATCCTCTGTGTCCCCTACCTTTGCAATGGTCCCTGTCCTGATTCCCCAGCCCCTTGTCCAGAACGTCCCGTGAGGTAAGCCCAGTGAGGACAGAGACCGCTTTGCCTCCGTTTACCAATGTGTCCCCAGCACCAGGCACACCACGTGACTCTTGATCAGTGTTTGTTAAATGAACAATAGACAAATAAATCCATGAAGAAAAAAACCTCCTTGGCGCAGAAACCTGAGTCTGGGGGGTGACGATAGAGAGAAAAGAGACAGATATTCATCTACAGGTACGGAGGGATAGGGGAGCTGTGGGTCCCCGTGGGCGGTTGGAGGAAGATGCACTTCGGCCTTTGCCAAGTGGAGAGGGCCAAGCCTCGGGAAGGCTTGGGTAGCGGTTGGTGGTGCATGGGGGCAGGTGTGCGGGGGCAGGACAAGAGCATAGAAGAGTATTCTAAGCGGAGGGAATAGCACACGCAAGAGCAGGAAGGACTGAAGAGTATAGGAATTCTAAAGCTATGGCGTCGTGTCGATCCGTTGTCCGTTTTAGCCTGGTCACAGCCAAGTGAGGTGACGAGGGATATTTATACAATATGCATTAGGAGGTCAAATGTCAGGAAAATTTCATGGCTTGCCGAGACCCCTGGGTAAGTGGAGGAGGCCGGGCAGGAGCCCACAGCTCTGGCACTTACTGGCTCTGCGGCGTGGAGTCAGGTGTAAGCCTCAATCTCCTCGTCTTTGTAATGTGCATGCTTAATGCCTACTTTAGAAGACTTGCCCTAAAGGTTAAATTAGGAAAGAGATCTAAGTCCCAGAACCTTGTGGTAGGTGTTCAGTAAATGTTCTTTTCCTTCTTTTTCCCCACCTTTCCGCCAGCCCCTTCCCTCTGTATTACTGTCACCTCCCCTCCATCTACCATTCTTGGTGCTCTGTATTCCCTTTTTTGCTCCACTCTAAGGCCCAGACAGCCTTGTGTGTGAGTGAGTCAGATTTCTGCTTCCCCGGGAGCCTGTGCAGTGCCCGGGCCCTGAGCGTCTCCCTCTCCACCCCCGTCCCCTGGGAGCGCACACGGCTGCCCCAGTGCTTTGTTGCTCCCCTGTGCCCTCCGTCTCCCGGACTCTCACATTCACCACCAAGCCCGGGCTCTGAGTTACATACATCTTTACTGTGTCAGAGCCCCGCACTTCACTGGGGCTTGACCCAGCCTTGCTGCTGCTGAAAGTCTTTTTCAAGTCAGAATTACAGAACAACGACAGTGTCAGGGCGAAGGTCGGCTGTCCTTTCTGTGATGGTTAATTGTTAATAGAAGCCACCGTAGAGCTGCTGTGCTGATGTCACCAAGTCGGCAGGGCAGAAAAGTCACGGGAGCAGAAACACTTCTGCTTTTTAAAAAAAATGATTTTCAAGAGAGAAGACTTTTGGAAAATGTCATTCTTTGGAATGAGCTAAGACATGAAATACATACAGCTGAGTCGTTTCAAATTAATAGAGAGCAGACATGGGCGGGGACGCCAGCATTGGTAAATCGTCTCCTTCGCCTTCATCACTTTGCCTTCCGTGTATCATCCATATATTATTCCATTTGCTCAGTACTCATCCGATGTTTTATAGAAGAGATATAGTCCATAAACCCAATGACAGTTTATCCTGAGGGAATATCAACGGCTACAGAATCAGTTTTTTTTAATAAGGAATTAAATAACCTCCAGAATGAAATGCTCATTGTATTAATTAGTTTTGTTACATATTGTTGAGTAAGAAATAACCTTCAAACCTCAGTGGCTTAAACCACAAAGATTTATTTTTTGGTCATGTTATTTATTGGCTGAGGCCATTTGCCATTTCTTCAGCGCAGGACCCAGGCTGAATCTGGGACAGGCCCCTCTCCTGGCAGAGGGAAATGCCATAGCCACACCGTACCATGGTTCTCACAACTTTTGCTTGGACATGGCCCATGCTACTTCTGTCCATGTTTCATTAGCCAAAGCAAGTCACGTGGACAAGCCTACATGAATGGGACGGTGAGGATACTCTTCCTAAAGGGTGGGGGGGGGGCGGGGAGGGAGCCATGCAAGGGCAGTGGATATGGGTTCTCCTTTGATAGGGGAGGTCAGTGAAAATTTTGGGACAATATTAAATCTCAGGGCTGAAGTTAGAAGCAATGGGATCTCCTTCCAGTGGATGAGAATCAGATACCATTAAGTTGTACAAACTACGACGTTGTCTGATCCTACCTCCTTGGCATTCCACAACAAGACCAGTTTAAGAGGCTCTAAAAATTTACCAGGACAAAGTTATGGAGAACTTGAATGAAAGAAGTGTCACAGAGGAGACTAAAGGATGGATTTGAGAAATATTTAAGATTTAAAGCTAATGATATACTGTATGGTGACTAACATAACATAATAAAAAAAAATTTTTTAAATAAGATCTGTCATGATCAATGATAACTTATAGTTATGAAATTCCTGAGGAGTTCGAAAAAGGAATTGGAGGATATCTTCAAGGTTTGAGTTGTTTACCAGCCGTCCGGATGTGGATGGTTTGGGGGTGTTGTGAAGTAACCAAGTTTACATTTTTTAGGGCAACTAGGTCATCGCTTATTCTTCACAGGTTGGTTTGATTTCAGACCACCATCACTATTTACCTGTCCTCCCACAAGAATGAAAGACCACAATACAGGTGCATACGGCACTCACTTGCAGTTCATAGTCGCATAAAAGTTGTAACCATTGGCTTCACCCAGGAAGGAGTGGTCATCAACGGACACAAACAGGTGGGAAGCTCCCTGCACTTGGTGTCGTGCTTGCAGACCTGAAGGGGGACTCCAGCGAGTCCAGCACCAATGGACAGTGGTCTAAAACCTGCATAAGGGGACGCCTGGGTGGCTCAGTCGTTTAAGCGTCTGCCTTCGGCTCAGGTTGTGGTCCCAGGGTCCTGGGATCGAGCCCCGCATCAGGCTCCTTGCTGTGCTCCCCCTACTTGTGCTCTCTCTATCTGTTAAATAAATAACAAGTAAAATCTTAAAAAAATAAAAGCTGCATAAAAATGGCAAATCTCTTCTCAGAGAGCAATATTTCACTCTCACCAGAGCTACTGATATTTCAAAGTTAAAACAATGGACAGTAATTTGGAGTTTTAAATCGTGCAGAAACAGATTTTCTAATTTCACTTCCGACAGAAATTAAATTTAGACAAAAAAGTAATAATACTGAAGCATAGATTAGAATTTCAGTCAGGATTTGTCATGGCAATTGCTTTCCCTTTTTTGGCCCTTTAATGTTTCCCTCTAATGACAATTTGCTGACATTTCTTAGAAGAATGAAACCAGTTGGGATCTAAGCATTTGTTTGAGTGCAAACTGAGTTTTAAATTAATTTCCCCAGAGAAAATAAGGGCTCCAAAGGGGTCATATTAGCCACAAAGGTTGAGCTGTCTGAAGGTATTGTGAAACCCCAGAGCTGAAACAATCCTGAAAAAAAAGTGGGGAGCAATGATTTCAGTTCCTTTCAGAAGAGCAGGAAAGCAGCAACCTACCTAATGGGGTGATGAGACATTGTTTTACAAAACTAAGCACAAGGGATGAATCCATTCTAAAAGCTGTGAGAGATGGATCATTTACTTTAAAAAAATCTGTCAGAGTCTCCTACATTGGACAAGGCTCTGTGTTCGGTGCTGTGGGGGTTACAAAAATTAAAACAAAAGTTCTACTCTCAAGAGGCAAAAAGATCTTCACATCTGGTAGAACTCGGTAAGTCCAAAGGATATTTGGGGGGGGCGTTGTGCCTTAATTTATGTGTTCACTCCTCAAATATTTGGGGAGATCTACTAGGTCTGAGCACTGGGCTCTGTACTTCTGATACAGCATAAAGAAGGCGGGGCCCCTCCCACGGAGGCACAATTGTAGTTCCACAAGATACTTGCTAACACAGAGGCATAAATGGGACGCCAGTGATGAATATCACGTATGTTTTGATATCAGAATGAGCAAAACTTCATTTCTCCCTCACTGATTATTTTTGTGATGACCACAAACGTACGTTTTCTGGGATTTACTTTTCTTGTTTACAAAATTAAGAATATTTTACTTACTTCAAAGAACTAGTCTAACAGTATAATAGGATTGCCTATGTGAGATTCAGGCACGAATCAGCACAGCCAGGAGAAATTGCATATGGCCGGTGTAGTAGTCTATTACCCTAAGAACCAGAGGAGAGAGCAATCCTCCCTTCTTGCCGGGTAAAGGCAGAGTATCATGAAAAGAAAAACAGCATCACACACACACACACAACATGCACACATACACAAAAGATAAGATTGAAGGGCATTTCTCCCCTTCAACTTCCGTGTGAAGTCCAATTTTATCCTTTGAAACTCATGGTGTTTCCTTCCCTGGGAAGACTTTCTTCCAGGAAGAGTCAATCACTCCCTTCCTTTCTCCTTCTACTATATAGAAGTCTGTTGTAGCATTTATCACATTTAGCCCCATTACTAGGTGGTTAAACATGTTCTTATCCTATTAACCTGTAATTTTTTTGAGAGGGGGAACCTTGCTTTTGTCATCTTTGTGTCTCTCGCTTCTGGTTCAACTTAGCATAATATGGTGCTTGTTGAATTAGCAGTTAAGGAACTAGACTGCCACTGAACTTTCTGGTACTGGAGGAAAGAATGGATCACAGGAGGAATAAGCACCAGCAACATTTCTCTTTGTGCTTTAGGAACCACGTGGTGCCAACACTGAAAAAATATGCACACCCTCTGCCCTTGGTAGATGCTCCCCTCAAAAATTGCATACTGAATCAAGTATTAGTGTATTGATTTTTTTTTATTTTAAGATTTTATTTCTTTATTTGAGAGAGAGAGAGAGCAGGAGAGAGAGCAGGAGAGGGGAGGCAGAGGGAGAGGGAGAAGCAGGCTCCCCGCTGAGCAGGGAGCCTGATGCGGGGCTCAATCCCAGGACCCTGGGACCATGACCTGAGCCAAAGGCAGACACTTAACCAACTGAACCACCCAGGCGCCCCTAGTTCATTGATTCTTACTGCTGTCAGCATGTTAGTCTTACAAACACAGATTTGATTGGGCCACTGTTCTTGAAATCGTCTATATTGGATTAAACACAAGCTACTCATCATCTTTTTTGAAGTCTTTCCAAAACTTGTGTTATGTTCACCCTGGTCACCTGAAGCTCCTCCCACATGCCCCCTGCCCCTTTGTGTGCAGAGCTTCTGCACGCTCACGGACCCTTAACACTCAATTTTTAATGATAATGATTTATTTATATTTAGTTTAAAATTTTTCTTTCTTAGTGAGACAGACAATAATTATACCTCACTGTATTTTTTACACTTGTAAGATGAACAATGTTTATGTCTGTTGATTATTTGCATTTGCCTTTGTGAGTTATTTTTGTATGCTTTGTCCAGGTTTATATTATTGTAGTTCTGTTTTCTTGCATATAGATATATTATGAATTTTTTAATGTGCACTTTGTAATTTTTTAACAGCTTGTTCTTTAACTTTGCCTATGACATTTTTGACATGTAGATGGCTTTTCCAAATATAATCAGATCTGTCACTCTGCATTTGGTATTATGCTTACAAACGGTAACTCAGTTTAATTTTAGATCCAGTGATGCAAAAAGCTATACCAGAGAAGAATTATGAACTATATCCTTTTGAGATGCAATCTTTAGCTTTTTACACATGTCAGATTGCAACAAGGTTCAATGATTTGAGGGTGCCCGTGAGGAGGTGCAATGGGGATGTATGCCATACTGAGCAGTGAGATTTATTCCACATCACACTCAAACACCAGACTAAAGAGGGGTGAAGCAAGAGACTCAGAATTGTGCTGACCATTGACTGCACTGGGGCATCTTGCTTTTGTTTGGGAAAACACCAGACTGGAGCATATTAAAAGTGACATTTTCAAAGAATGCAATTTACTTAGGAAAAAAAAAATGCTTTCTGTCTGAAACTTAAAGAAGAGATAGTATAGAGCTAGTAATTTGGAAACCTGGCAGTGGTTTTCATTTTGCTTGACTTTGGGCCTCAGATTATTTTATTTCTCAACAAAGAGTGAAACTCCAACCATCCCTGGGATCTTAATCTGTGAATTTGCCAAAATGTACATTGTAAATCATCTTAAATACACACACAGTGCAATAACACCTTTTTGGGGACCTCAGACAATGAGGGAACTTTCTTTGAACCTTTCTTTTATCTGAGGCGAATATGTTGCCTGGCATATTAAATGAAAAGTGTCAGATGCCTGGCACATGCAGGACCCCAAGTCACACACCTTACTGGTGCAGCTTTGCCAAAAAGGAAGTAGCACAGAGAGACATGGGACCTATTGTTGACGACGGCTGTCTCCTCTCAGTCTCAGGCTTTGCACCTTTAAATTTGGGTTAAAAAAAAATGCCTATCTCGTAGGAGTGCTATCACGAGTAAAGGAGATAAGATGCATTTCTCATAAATCCCAAATAGATTCGAGGTCCTGCTATGTCACCCCTCTGCGTTTTCCAAGACAAAAATTTTATACTTCTACTCTTTACTCTTTCAACATTAACCTTCAGTCCCAAATCAGCTCACTTTTTATTTCACTGATGAAGCAGAAACAATTACTGAGACCAAAATCATCTTTCTGACATCCAGACTCTCATCCTGCAGCACTGGCCCCCACCCTCTGCATTCTCCATTTTTCACTCTGGGTTTTAGTATGAATGACCTTTCATTCATCTGGAAGGCAACTCCTTTAAATGTCCATTAAATCTGATTCCCGCCAGGAGTCTAATGAAAGATTTTGCATCCTTATTCATCCCCCTGTTTTCTGCACCATCAGTATTTCTCTCTTTCATGGATATCCCCATCAATATTCAGACTGCTACGGTATCTCACATCTTACACACACACTCACATGCATCCTTTACATCCTCTCTAGTTAAAATGTGGCTCCCATTCTCTACTTACCTTTACTATGGAATTCGTAGAAAGGGCTATCTACAGCGTCTGTCTGTATTTGCTACCCACACCAAAACCTTTCTAGTCAAGGCTACTAGTGACATACTAGTCCAAGCTACCATCATATCCGGGCCGGAAATGTGCATTAGCTTCCTATCGGGTCTCCATGCTTTTATATTTGCCTTCTTCTAATGTATGCTTAAAAAAAAAAAGAGCAGAAAATGATTTAATTTCTAAAAGTTTTTAATTGTGGCAAAATACACAAAACATAAAATTTACTATCTTAACCATTTTTAAGTGTAGTAGTGTTAACTATTTTCACATTGTTGTACAACCATCTCCAGAACTTTTTCACCGTCCCAAACTGAAACTCTATCCCTGTTCACTTTCCTCCTCTTCCCAGCCCCTGTCTACTTTTTGTTTCTATAAATTTGACTACTCTGGGTACCTCATATAAGTGGAAATAGAGTGTTTGTCTTTTTGTGACATGCTTATTTCACTTAGCATTATGTCCTCAAGGTTCATCTGTGTTGTAGCGTGTATCAGAATCCCCTTCCTTTTTAAGGCTGAATAATATTCCACTATATGGAATTTATTTTGTTTATTCATTTATCCATTGACAGTTGAGTTGCTTCCAGCTTTTGGCTGTTCTGAATAATACTTCTATGAACATGGATGCAAAAATATCTCTTTGAGACTTTGCTTCCAATTCTTTTGGGTATATACCCAGAAGTGCAATTGCTAGATCATATGGAGATTCTATTTTTAATTTTTTGAGAAGCCATCATACTGTTTTCCATAGCAGCTGCACCATTTTACATTCCCACCAACAGTGAACGAAAGTTCCAAGTTCTCCACATCCTCACCAAAAGCAAACTATCTTTTAAAAAGATAAATTAGATCAAAGCACTCCCCTGTTTAAAAAAAAAATTGCTAACAGCTTCTCATATACCAATGTGTGTGTGCATGTATGTGTGTGCGTGCGTGCATGCGTGTGTGTGTGTGTGTGTGTGTGTGTGTGTGTATGTAATCCTACTATGCTCCACAAGGACTTATATGGAGTGCCCTTTGCTTACCTATCCATCCTCAGTTCCAAGCATTCTCTCTCTTCCCTTTTTTACCATACTCAAGCCTTACTGGTCTTGCTTATAATCTTCAAACGCTTCTATCCCTGTCCCACTCAGGCTCTTTACACTTGTTATGTCCTCTAGCTGGATGCTCTTCCCCAAAATCTTTACTTACTCAGATTTTAGCTCAGATGGTTCACTTCTATCTAAAATACTGTCCCTTACCCTTCTCATGCTTTATTTTCTTCCTAGTAATTAATAGTATCAGAAATTACTTATATAATGGAAGATTCGGAATTGTCTGTCTTCCTCACTAGAATAAAAGCTTCAGGAGAGGAGGAACATCTTCTGTTTTGTCTCCAATTTGTCTTCTACTCCTGGAACAATACCTGGCCTAGAGTAGACATCCAATTAATATATGTTGAAAATACACATAAATAATATGTGATAACCATTTTAAATAAGAGGGAAAATGATGATAAAAATGATGGTTTTATAATGAAGACAATAGTTTGAGCTCTTTACCTCCTTCCATTTCTTTGGACAACCAAGAGAGGTGCAAGCATCATGAAATGATTGCCATGTCTCTACCTTTATTTTGAGTTTATAGGGGGAATAAAGCCAAATGCAAAGGTAATACAAAGTAGGAACAAATTTCCCTAGAATTATGTAGCTCCCGATAGATAAAACCTGACGTAAGCACGGGATCTGAAATAGATAAGGATTTACAATCTTGACATTGAAGAAATCATAGCAGCTTCTGAATGGCTGCAAACAAGGAAAAAGACATCATCTTGGCGGTGCACCAAGGCTATGCAGCCCTGGGGTCTGATGCACCAACTGGCTACCTGATGAAGCCCAGTTGAGGTGATGTTTGCTGGAACACAGGGCACGTCCAAAGGAACAACCCGATAGTGGTGATGTCATAAGTCACTTCCAGGCCCAGGCATGTGCTTTCTAGGTAATTTGACTTCCATTGTGTTTTCACTCTCATCATCCGTAAATAAAGTCATAGAATTTTGGAGCTGAAATAATCTGAAATATCAATGCAGAATTAAGCACTGATATGCTCCTGTCCTGATCAAACTCCCTTTTATATTCAAAATCACCTTGAGGACATCTTGACCAGACAACAAAAATACAAAGGTGATCTGAGAATACATCACACTGGTTAAAGAAAGCTCCAAGGGAAGAGGAAAGTATCAACTCCCCATAGCTCATTAACAAATAAGCATAAGCTGTGTATTCTTGACAGAAGCGGTTACAACCATTTCTGTCCTACTTTCATTTCTGTCAACTTCTAAATTTCTAATTTATATGGAAAAGTTAAGACAGCTCAGTGAGATAACAAAATTCTGTATCTTCATGGAGAACGTGATTTCTTGAAGCATGCATGTTTCACATTTAACTTTTTTAAAAAGATTTACTTATTTCCTTTAGAGAGAGAGAGTGCTCAAGCGGGGGGAGGGGCAGAGGGAGAGAGAGAATCTCAGGCAGACTCCCCACTGAGTGTGGAGCCCGAAGCTGGGCCTGATTCCAGCACCCTGAAATCATGACCTGAGTCAAAATCAAGATTCAGAGGCTTAACTGACTGAGCCACCTAGGCTCAGGCGCCCCTCACATTTAACTTTCAATATCACATTATATATACATCAGCTATTGACATCAGGCCCTTCAAACACTTCTGTGGTTTCTCTACTGGATGCATGTTGCCGCACAATTCCAGCAGGAAGTTAAGTGGACAAGCATCCCTTGAACTCCTACTAATGTGTGAGGCAGCTTTCTGGGTTTTAAAGGCATGTAAAGACCCTTAAAGCCCTTTGATGACCTCACACAATTAACCACTGGAGAGAAACATGTGACGTGTCAGAAAGAGTCTGAAAAAATTGAATGAACATGTATGCATGTTTTCCTTTTCCTACAGAAGTCTGTGCACCTGGTTACTGAGATTTCTGTTGTGATGAGGGGACGTCTCTTTGCCAGCAGAAAACCAAAGGAGCTGCTAAGACTGGACTGATTTAAAATAAAATAGAGTTTCATTCAAGTTGACATTCTGGTTCACCCCTTGAGGCTTCCCCTCTGCTTGAAAGACAAAATCTTAAAGAAGAAACAGAAAGTGAAACTGAGGAAGCAGAGACGATGCAGGGTCAGAAGAACATGCCACACATCAGAAATGCTATAATATTATCAGAGGAAATAAAGAATGCATGGCATCCATGAGAAGAAAATATACTGCCTCCACAAATTTAGAAGTGGATGTTATTTAAACTTTGAACAAGGAAGAGTAAGAAACACACACATTTAAATATTAGTGGAAAATACTATAGAGGAAATTTCCTAGAAAGAAAGACAGCAAATACAAATAGAGACAACAGGGAGAAAAGATAAGAAAATGTTACAAATTTTCTACAAAGACAAAGATGATGGGTTGTATAAAACTTGCTTTTGAATTCAATGTGGTAGCTTGGAGAAGACCGATACTTCATTGAGAAACACTAAATATGAGTTTTTAAAAAATGAACTATTTAAAGGCATCAAAGAACTATGGAAGCAAAAAAGAAAGGGAAAAAAAAAGACTTTTTGGGGGGGATTATATGGGAACTCTTTGGGGATTATATGGGAACTGTGTTGTTCCTATTCAGTTTTTCTGTAAATCTAACACTTCTCTAAGATGAAAAGGTGGGAAGGAGAAAGATTCCAGAGGGGATAAACCCAGGGAGGAAACTGACATGGGAGACATTTATTTGCTGATTCTGGGCAAGGGCAAAAGCTGAGACTTCAGTCTCTGTCCAGCAGGAGAGCACAGCTGCCCAAGGACATAGGACTAAGAGGATCTGGTGGTCTTGGGAAGCTGGAGAGCAAAACTGAAGACAGAAAGGATAAGATCTTAATGAGCAGAAAGTTGTCCGGGAATGACAAAGTCATGCAGACACTTTCTCCCAGAAGATACTCACTAAATCATGAAGTTGCTTGGGGTAGAAAGTTAAACATCTAAGCTAGAAGCCTCTGAAAGTTTCTAGATACTGCTGAGGCAAGGATTAGAGTTCAAGATTGATCAGTGGTCAGGGTCCTGGTGAATAGACCAAGCTCTTGGTTAAAA
Source organism: Phoca vitulina (assembly GCF_004348235.1). Taxonomy (NCBI): domain Eukaryota; kingdom Metazoa; phylum Chordata; class Mammalia; order Carnivora; family Phocidae; genus Phoca; species Phoca vitulina. Next base: position 5,267,142 of record NW_022589745.1, on the reverse strand, counting down.
ATCCCAGAGCACTTTGTATTAGGAGCAAGTGCGAACCAGAGAGAAACAGATCCTAACCCAAATGGAAACTGAACCTAGACTCAACCCAGTCCCTAATCAAATTAAGATAATCAACCTCCACTTTTTATGTGCAATGGGAAAAAATGGTGACTCCTTTTGTGGTGAAAAGTTACAGTATCAGAGCCTCTATCTTTTTTTATATACAATGTCTAGTAGTTAATAAAAAAAGTACTAGACATTCCAAGTCATAGGAACCAATGCTAAAATCCAAAAGAAGAAAGAAAGCAAAAACAAACCCATATTTGCTCTGATGTTGTAGCAACTGTAGATCCACACACAAAACAAAAACAGAGAACATATAACTTGATCCATACCTCTCAAGACATAAGCAACCTAACCTCAAATGAATCAGATACCTACAGATGAAACTTACCTAAACAAGAGAAAAGACAGGAGAAAATTTCCGTGGCCTTGAGTTAGGCAAAATTTGCTTATTTATGACATCAAAACCATACTCCAGAAAAGAAAAGAAATGACAAATTGGACTTCACCAAAATTAAGAACTGCACAGACTGAGAGAAAATGTGTGTAAATCACACATCATGTATAAGAAATATATCCAGAATATATAAAGGAATTTAACAATTCAGAAAGAATAGAACAATAAAAAGGCAAAAGATTCGAACAACTTCACCAAAGAAGATAGAGAATAGCAAATAAGTCTATTAAAGGATACTAAAAATAATTACTCATTAGGAAAATACAAATTAAAATCACAATATACCTATACATACATAGTAATGTATCTACTGTTAAAAAGACTGATTACACCAAGTGTTGATGAGAATGTAGATGGCTGAAACTTTCGTATGTAGCTGTTGTCATAAAATGGTATAAAACTCCAGAAAACAGTTTAGTAGTTTTGTTTTGTTTTTAAAAGACAAACATACACCTACTGTTTGACTGCACCATTCTACTCTTATGTATTTATTTACCCAAGACAGGTGAAAGTGTACATCCACACAAAGACTTGTACATAGATATACATAATAGGTTTATTTGTAGTATCCCCCAAATTGGAAGACTCCCACTTTATGACTTTAAGACTTACTACAAAGATACAGTATAATCAAAACAATGTGGTCCTGGCATAAAGATGGGCATATGGACAAATGGAATAGAATTGAGAGTCCATATTAAATTCATATGTCTATGGCCAATTGATTCAACAAAGGCACCAAGTCCATTCAGTGGGGAAAAAATAAATAGTCTTTTCATTCAGCAAATGGTGCTGGAACAACTGAAATTCTAAATGCAAAGAATTAAGTTGGACATTTCCTTCACGCCATATACAAAAAATAACTCAAAATGGACCATTGACTTAAATATAACAGCTAAAACTACACAGTTTTTAGGAATGAGGTCTTTATAACTTGGATTCGGTTTTAGATTCTCAGCTATGATACTGAAACCACAAATGACAAAAGGAAAACTAGATAACTTGAACTTCATTAAAATTAAAAACTCTTGTGCATCAAAGACGTTATTAAGAAAGCAAAAAGAATATCATGGCTGTCAAGCCATGAAAAGATATAGAGGATACTTGAATGCATATTGCTAAGTTAAAGAAGCCAGTCTGAAAAGCTACATCCTATTTAATTCCAACTTTATGACATCATGGAAAAGGCAAAACTAGAGGCAATAAAAAGACAGGTAGTTTGTCCGGAGTAGGAGGAGACGAGATGAACAGGGGGAGCACAGGACATTTTTAGTGCAGTGAAACTATTCTGTATGATAATGTAATGATGAATATGTGATATACAATTTGGTGAACCCACAGAATTTAAAACACAGAGAGGGAGCCTTAGTGTTAACTGTTGACTTTAATAATAGTACATCAATATCAGTTCATCAAGTGTAACAAATGTGCCATAACCAATACAAGATGTTAATAAATAGGAGAAACTGTGGCCAGGGAGGGCGGGGATTATATGGGAACTCTGTTGTTCCTATTCAGTTTTTCTGTAAATCTAACACTTCTCTAAGAAATAATGTCCCATTAATGGGGCAGGGGGGGATGGGAAACTAAGTGTGACCTGAGGAACTACCAGCTTGAAAATAATAATTCTTTCTTTTACGTTTTTTGAAGTAAATCCTTGCAGTGCAGCTTGGGGACTGGGAAGATGGGCCTCCCATCTAAAGCCCATAGTTCCTGCCCATCTTCTCTATTTGTTAAGAAAGCATAGTAATTTGAGGTTTGTCTTTCTTAAAATGTCTGGCATTAGACATAATCATGAGCTATCTGTGATTTTTACTGTGCCTTCTTGTTTCTTCAAAGTACACCACTACTCTAACTGGTAAGAATGTCAAGATGAGATAAAAGCAATTAAATACAGAGCCAGTCAAATAAGAATGATCTTCATCCAAACTATCCACATTTTTGTCTCTTAGATTTAATCATATCATTGACTCTTATGTGGCATATGTCTTACTATAAAACTGATTTTGATCAAATATTTTGTTTTGTTTTGGTTTTGATGTGGTGCCTTGATCCCTGATTCTGTTTACTCTTTCCACTGAAGTGATCCAAGCCTCTGCTTCTGATTACACTCTGTAATTGTAGCTCAGCAAGTTATTTGGTCAATAAGGGATTTTTACTTCAACAAAAATTGATGTTTTTCCAGTAAAAGTCATTATAATGGAAAAGTTATGTTGTTCTTGGGTATCCCTGTGAATTTGTAGGATTGAGGATAAAGTTATGGAATAATGATTCTTTTTGTGAACTGATTACTTACAATTGTTTAAACATTGCATGCTATAAGAAATGTTCCATATTTTGGCCAAACTTTCTTTAATAAAACCACCTCCTTCTGCCATAAGTTAAATGTTACTGAATTCGGATATCTGCAGCAAAAATGTTCATCTATCTCATATAGTCCTCGTATGATTTGATGAGACAGAAAAGGGAGGACATATGAAATCTTTGTCTTATCAATCCCTAAAGAAAGCCAAATAAGTTCAACAAATATTTATTGAATGCCTACTTAATGCCAGGCACTATTCTAGCACGTAAAGCCCATAGTTCCTGCCCTCACGGAGCATACATTCACTGGAGGAAGATAGACAATATATATACATATATAACTGTTAGTATAAAAAAGCAATAAGGACTGCAATGAGAAGACAGGGTATGTATGGGATACAGGGTAATTGGGGAGCCAGGTACTATTACCTCTCTCAGGAGACAGCATTTGAGTAGAGGTTTGAAGGATGAGGAGCTCTGGAGGAAGTCTGGAAATAAACTTATTTACAAACTAATGTGTCAGATTCCCACCATTTCATGGATTCTACAAGAAGACACATGACACCAAGGTCAGAGATGGAGGACAGTTTGTTGTTTGCAAAGTTGTTGATACCAAAGGGTCAATATTTTGAGGCCATCCCCAAGCCACAATTCTCATAGGGAGATACAAAGAAAACAAGATGGCCCCTGCATAAGCAGTGGGTTGCATTGTGGTACAGATTCTGAGCTTAGGGGAATTAAGTCTTTTAGAATAGACAGTAATCATGCCTGACCTTACTATTTCTATCTTCTGAATGTTCATTATACAAACACCCCTGAAAAGATATTTGGGAACAAAGCACAATCAGTTCCCGGCTCATGAGGTGTGTAGAAATGTAAGAGACATGTGGAGAATTGATTTCTAATAGTATCCACCCCCCTCCAATTTTTAAGAACCTCCAGGTTCTTAAAAATAGTTCTTAGAAACCATTCTTAAGTTTCTTTACTGACTTTTCTACTCAATCTGAGGCATTAATATAGGTACAATAGAATGTCTTAGTGGTTGCACAAACTCTGCTTTGGTCTGTAAGGAAGAAGGCACTGGAAATCCTGTCATCCCCAACAACCCTGGTCAGTGAGTCAGGCTGACTTCAAAGACTTCCAGGGCTGAAGTGATGTCACTGACCTTTTCAACCACAGTGAGAGACACATCTTCTGCCACTTTTTTAATTGAATGACTCCCATCCTAGCATGACTACCCGCAGGGTACACATAAATAAAGAGTCCATTATCCCTCCATGAGGTTTCCTGCCTGCAGTCACCTGAATGATACCAATCTATGGTGACTTTCTTAAACACTGGAGGATCTCTTATGACCACTCTAAGTCACCATGTTTCCACAATGACGGCAAGTTAATGGCTGGGCCCTACACAAGTATAGCTTGGGGTGCCCTTGGACAGAAAGTGTTATTTAAAATTGTTAGGAACCCCACAACTTCCATCAATCAGGGGGCATAGGATGAATCCAAAATGACCTCCCCACAAGCTTAGAGGCATTGGGCTGCCCAGCTCAGTTTAAATAACTGGGTTTAATGCTTGTTTGGGAGCGATTAAATGATGGAAGTCTAACCTGTCCTGTTTGTCCACATTATCAGAAGGGTGGCATGTGTTTGCCCTTGGATTGACAGAGCAATGGCCAAGGCATTGGGGGTGGGAAGACATTCCATTGGAGGTACTGGCAGATGTTTTGTATGGGAGGGGAAGGATGTGGGGCCACACTCTGCTGTTTGTGGTAGATTTCCCAGTAAGGTTAAGGAGAATGGCAATTCGAACATAGAGTCTCCTGGTGGAAGGTGATTGAGCCAGCAGTCATATAAGGCAGAGGCAACAGTTTGGGAGAGTTATGTTAAGGCATTTTTCCTTTGTGAGGAAAGTTCCAAGGATGGTTGTTAAAGATACAGATCACTTTTGTCCTTTCCTCCCCCATTCCTCTTGGGGTTTGGGATGTTCCCACTTCAGGTGCTAGGGTTGTTCTCCCTCCCTGACACAAAATCTGTGTGTCCTATTCCAGTAGCTAAAACATTCTATCAGTCCCAGCAGAGAACAGGCCCTCAGCACAGGCATCTATGTGATGCCTGGGGGCTAACGTTTCCCACAACTGGATAGCTGTCACTCTTGCATCTACAGATGGGCCAGCCCAGCTGTGTTCTTTAACATACCATTTCCATCTGACCTACCAAGTCTGTTGGGTTACCATTTTTTCTTTTCCAGAATATTATGTATCTGTCCCATACTTGTAACTGTCATTGTCAAGGCCTATGAAGGACTTGAGATCTTACTCGCCTGCCATAGTTCCATTGATGCTGGGAAAAAAACACTAGGCTTCTGAGCCCTAGAGGAAGGGGAGTCTTACCCATACCTATAGCAAGACCAGGGTATCAACATCTTGTGCCAGTTGCTTGTCCCCAGTTCCCATAGGGCAGTGTGAAAAGGGCTGAATGGCACTGCAAATTCAGTGTCCTGTAGTACAGAGGAGAAATTCTGGGCTTAGAGAACCCCAATTTTTTCTAATGGGTAGTAAGCATGCCTGCCCTTTTCTCAGGAGAGACACACTCTCCCTATATTTCAGGCTTGCTTGCTATACAAACATTCTTGAAATGATGGTCTGAAACAGGGCGGTCAGTGCCTCCCTCATAAAATATGCACAACACAAGAGACTTGTGGAGAATTGTCTCCCATGAAAACTTTATGTCAAAAAGCACAGCAAGTACAAACACCTGGAGGCTAAAAGATGGAAAAAACTTGGCATGTTGCAGGGATAGAAAGAAGCCAATCTTTCTGGAACGAAATAAAAGGCAAGTGGTAAGAAATGAGGCATGGGCCACACTGTGGACTATCTTATAAGGCCCCGTAGGGAATCATAAGGAAAACCAGAAATCCGATTTTTTGCCTTTCATTTTGTAAAGTGGGGGCACTAGGAAAAATGTACCCTATCATACAAAATGCCATTAATTTAACTGTAGGGTGAATTCCTTTTTTTGCCTATTCTACTCAAATTAAAACTGGGATCAGCACCAGGAAAAAGGTAGAGCAAAAATTGCAACCAAAAATGGACATTCCAGGGTTTGAGTTCAGTGACACGCTGACTGACCCACACTTTCATTTCAGAAGATTAATCAGGTATAGGATTCTAATACCTCAAGGAGAAGGGAGGGAGAGAGGATCTGTACCTCATAGCGTGGACCATAAATGTTAGTTGTGATGGAAAAAAAAACCACTTATTTAATCATGGGGACAATTTAAATAAAAATAATCATTTCCATGGGCACTTCTAAAAATAATAATTATGGTAAACTTTCAGGGCAATAATTCACGATATAGCATAACCCTGCAGAAATTACCTTGCAGTTGAGTCCACTTCATCCGTAATTTTCAATTTTCTAGTTGTAGTCTGCTTTTCTTTTTAACATTTTCTAATGTACATACATATTTGATATTGAAGGCACAAATTCCTATATGTATGAATTTTTCCAGATAGAAAAGTTGGTCTTATTTAAATGTGGCTGCCTGCCTAAGCTGCCAATGGAGTCCCAGCCCGAACGAAGATTTAGAAGGGCAACCAACCTTTAGAGCAGAAGTGAGGACTATTTTTGTATCGCAAAAGCCTTGGTTTTATGTTTATTTGTAAGATTTTGGCAGCTATTTTGGGATGTTTCTGAGTTGCAATAAGAAACATTATGTCCATGAATTTGAAAAAAGAGGGAAAAATTAAAAATAAAAATGATTTTAGCGTATGGATTTTTTTTTAATTTAAATTCATTATCAAACAGATTTTGATATTCTTGTGTGGGTTTTGTGTAGGGGGATGTGTCTCTTCTAGCTGGCTGCTTCAGGAAGATGCTTGAGGGGGAAAATAAAGATCTTTTAAAAAGAGTCTATGTTCTAGTTTTCCAAAGTACATTTTTAAACTTGTAAGAAAGTTTATGACTACGGGGATGGTGATTTCACACTAACTGCAGAGATGCAAGCCACGGGCCAGTGGGACTCCTGAGTTGACTGGACACCCAAGGAGAAGAGCAGAAAGTCCATTCGGGCTTGGATTCTGAATCCAGATGAGCCACAGATCCATGGCCTTGAGCAAGTCACTTTGTCTGTCAAAGTCTTAGACTTTGGGTGGATAATTCAGTGATAGTTAATGAATTTGCATTAAAAATCAACATCCTATTCTAGGAAGCATCGAAGTAACTAAATTGAAACATGCCTAGACTTTACCTCTATTGCAAATACTATTACTGATAGTATGTAATAATATCAGTTATAATTTATTGAGACCTGCTATTTAACCAGAACACAGTCAAGCTTACAAAGTTTCTATCTACTGCACACAGTAACACTGTTGATAGGCATAAGTAGCCAATTTTTTTCAGATGAAGAAACAAATTTCATTATGTAAGAATAGAAAATTAATACAATATACCTATGTCTTTGAACGTTCAAGAGTGCTACTAGAGTAGCCTTTGTTGAGTGTCTGCATAGGGCCAGACATCACTCTAGACTCTTCCCATAATATGTGATTTTTATATTTAATTCCTTGCGATGCTGTGAGGTTAGTATTTCTACCTCCGTTTTACAGACCGGGGAATGGAGAATCCTATGTTTAGAGACTTCCCAGCATCTCAGTTATAATAAGGGATGGGTTGGAGTTTAAACCAGTCTGACCTGATCTTTGTCTCCTGTCCCTTCATAATTCCACTTTGTTTTCTCAAATGCCATGGTCAGTGCTACTTCTCTGGACTGCACCATAATGAATATCTGCTCTGTAATAAACTGTGACGTGAACGGAAAACATAAGCATGGATACCCACACATCTGGGCAAGAAGGATTTGGCTAAAATAAGTGTTAAGTTTAGGAATAAGAATACATTCTGTATGAATACATTCCTTCCTTCTCTGTTACTCTTTATATTTAATTGACTCCTTTACCAGTGTTATAACGTGTAGCAGCTATTATAATTAGGACCATTTCACAGATGAGAAAACTGAGGTTCAAGCCCATAATTCCTGGTCCTTCCACCTCACTTTGTTGGTTGGTTCCCCTGCTCATGTGAACAGGGAGGTGTGTCACTGACAGATGGTTTTTTCCCTAGTTTGCTCATGTGTTAGTTTTACAATGGTGAGATCTCCAGTGTGGCATTGGTGATCTCAGGGAGGGTCACAAAGGAAATGAAAGAGTTGATATCTCACATTATTGTTGCAATAAAACACTTCATATCTCCATGAAAGTCCTTTATGATTCCTAGTCTCAAAAAATTTGAATTTCAGATATTTTAAAATATTCTTTTTTAGTAAAAGTATGTCTTGTGTCATATTTTGGACATACTTATACTAAAATTTATTCTTTATTTATCTGAAATTCAAATTGATATGGGCATCCTGCACTTTATCCGGTGACCCTAATACCAACTTTATAACTAGCCCCAGGCCATGAGCTAGAGAAGGAAAGATAAATAAGGCACAGTTCCTCCCTTAGAAAACACACAACCCAGCAAGGAAAAAGACACATTAGGCAGACGCAATACTGCGTAAAACTACAATAACAGAAATATGCAATAATGATGAGTTCTGTTTTTGGAGACTTGTGCTGTGCCAGGCACTGAGCCAAGGGATTATATGCATTATCTCGATTAATTCTCAGGGCACCCTAGAAACAGCTGTTATTATCGCTAACTCTGCCTTGTAGGTGAGGGGACTGAGGCCAGAAGGAGATAAATGAATTGCTAAGATCATCTGAGTCGTAGTGGCCAAGTTGGGACTGAACCCCAGGTCTATTAGACTGTGCAGCCCGTCCTTCAACCACCCCACACGGCTGCTCCCATACACCCTGCAGACAGGCAGTCCCACTAACTGGACATGGGCTATCACAGAAGAGAGAAGAGACATTTGTCTCTTGGTGATTGGGTTTAGAAGGTTACATAATTATCCACCACATGGATAAAGGACAGGGTCTGAGTTTAGGGAGAGAGAAAACAGCAAGCAGAGAACGTAACAAAAACAGAGGCATAAAGGTGTGAAGTATGTAATGGTTTGGGGAACAGTGAGGAGGTTTTTGGAGGTGAATGTATGCGGAGAAAGCTAGTGAAGTAAAGCTCCAGTAAGTTTAGAAGAGCCTTGTGAGCCACACCAAAGAATTAGAACTTCACCCCAAGGACACAGAGAGATATAATGAAATCTTTATTTTATAAAATTACTGTGGCCATCAGAGAGGAGGAGGGGATGGAGAACGGAGCTCCAGGAAAGAGACTTGGTTTGAGCCATCAGTGTGGGAAGATGTCCAGCCAATGGGGATGAGCAAGAGCGGGAGATGAATGGAAGAAACACAGGTTATTGGCCATGGAGCATCAATAGGACACGATTTCTCAAGAGACAAGAGAAAAGAGTTGAAGAGGACTCTGCAGGTTGTTGCTGGCCACACTGGGTGAATGGCAGTAGAATTACTCAGCTTTGACACACTGCTCTGCTCGCAATCCCTCACCCCAACACAGCATCTGTGTGCCTCAGCGTGCTGTAGGTTTTGAACAGGCCATTTTGACACTTTCTTGCAACTTCCTAAAAAGCCACAATTGACCTTTTTTTATTATCAAGGAAATCTAAGGAAGAAGGATGTGGACAAAAATGAGGACACAGGTGACTGAAACTCAATTCTGGAGAAAGCCGACTCTATGTAAGCCTTTTTGTTTGCAAAAACGAAAAGCCAAAATAGGACAACTAGTATTGTCCCTATAATAAATTACAAATCGGCAAAATAAAACGTGATGGACAGAATCCAAGGGAAGATGGCTCCAATTAAAGTAGCCTCAAAGCATTCTCTGGGCGCCTAATTCGTCATTAACTTCAGCCGTGGACCAACCAAACACAGCTTCTGTCCAGTCCCTTCTCCCCAGTGCCACCCCGCCAAGGTCGCCGAGCGTTGTAGGAAGGCACCAAGAACGGAACCGAGTCTTTCCTTGACACGTGCGTTTACTTCTTGCTCAAACTCTGGCGACGAGTCCATGGTGTAAACCAGTTGAGTGCTTTTCAATCACTACTATGTGAAGTTAAAAATACACAGCCGTTGCCCACTCTTCATTCCTCAGAACAGTCCTGGCAACAAGATGTTGCTTTTCACGACATTTTTTTTCTTTTTTTTTTTTTTTCCTCTCCAGGGAAGGGATTTAAAATAATTTATTCTTAATATTATGCCTGCCTAGTATCTGAGAGTGAAGATAAGCTTGACTGCAGTACTCCAAATAAATTGCTTAGGCAGTAAGAAGCTGGCTGGTGGGGATTGGGGATTACAGTGCATCCTGCATATTTCACTTTATGCTTCCAACCCTGAATGAGGTTGCATTCCTAGGTTCACTTGGGGTGTCGTGTGGGCCTTGAAAATGTAATAGTAGATGCAAGGGGAGAAAGTATGACAGGAATGGTGACTTACTTCCCTGCCAGGTCAAACGTGCAAGGTGTACATTTCTCAACACCAAACACAGTGGCCAAGGCCCAGGTGAGCAGGCTTTTCAGGGTAGGCTCAGGGATGGAAGCACGTTGTATTCTGTCTCTACTGACCCTCCAAGTAAACGGAGACCCTTCATTGACTTAGAGCTGGTCTCACCTCCTGATGACTCTCCCAGAGCAGAGTTGGAGGAAGATGTATGAAAACGAAATGCAAGGCATTTAGGAGTGGGACTCAGGACCCAGGAGAACCATCTGGAATGCTGCTTGGTAGATCTCTTTAAAAGAAGTCACTCCTTTGTTTCTGCACATCTATTTGATTAAATATTTGCAGCTGAGATCTGATTCACATTTCACACTTGAAACCTTAATTTTGAGTACTCTACTTGTTGTCCTATGACGGCAAGCACCGATGTCTCTTAATACAAGAAATTTCATGTCTTACACACATGTACTTATGTCTGCACTGTGCTTTCCCTGGTTTTTAGAGGACTCTCCTTCCGTCAAAGATCCATAACAGCACAGGTTTTCCGCAGAGTGTTGTAATGGAAAGAGAAAGTTGACAGTGGACACCAACACCATGGGTCACATACTAAACCAAAGGATAAATAAAATTTTGAAGTCATTCTATCGCCACATGCATTTCGCTTAAATATTTTGTCTTCCATGAGTTCGGGTGAGCTATGAACTAATGCATATGTCAGAGAACACAGAGGGATGAATAACAATTAGCAATTAAGTGCATTTTTAAAACCTACACAGGATGTGCAATAGATTTGTGTTTCTGCCAAAGTGGCACCAAGAAATCAATTTTCACAAGAGAAGGGATGGGATGGCAGCCTTCTTATGACACATCATGGCCAGAGCAGAAAAGCTGCTGGCCAGGGAACGCAGACAATACTCTCTAAGTGGAACGTGCTGTATGTTGTCAAAACTTAAATTATGCAGGTATAAAAGGATATACCATTTAAAAAGCTATGTCACATATCTTTGACCCAATTTTCTTATTGTTGATATGAGAGTTTGGACTTAAATTATATTTGAAGTACCTGTGAATTGACAAGCACAGGACTATAATCCTTGGAATATATCAAACTGATCATTTGAAGAAGCAATGCAAGCAGGATCATATTATTTACACAGTGAGAAGATCAGGTGCTGTAACTAAAAGGCCAGAACTAAAGTTTACATATTTAACTACCATCACATTTGGCCTGGTCTGGCCAAATTTCCTAAATCGCAAAGCTAAGAGTATTAATTTTGCTGCTTTAAAACATATTAAAAAATAATATCGTTCTCCGGAGCTCTCCCTGAGCTCAGCTACCACTTCATTATCCTGGGTCTTCCAGCCACACAAGGCAACCTGGTGACCCCTGGACACACCTGGGGCCTCCCTGCCCCTGTGCCTTTGCATGTACTTTGGTTATAACTGTCACCCACAAGACACCTCCTTCCTTCTCCCCAACCCGGGGACTTTTCACATCTTTGCTATTTGACCCATCCTTCAAGATCCATTTCAAGTACCATCTATCCCTGGAGAAATTCCTGGTTCTCCAACCAAATGCAGGTTTTCTCTCTTTTAAAGCCCTAGAGAGTCTGAAGTGTGCCTTCTAGAACCTTCTGCTGCCTCCACTCTGCATTGTACCTATCCTTTAATAGTGTCATTTCCTAACTGTTGGATTATAAATTCTTTAAGGAAAGGGACTGTGGAGTCCTCCTGTCGGTACTCTCCCTGTCCTGTAGCTCAGTTTCTTGTTCTTAGTAGCTGTTAATACATATTTATTAATGAAAATCAATCTGTGGTAACAGACTTGATGAGATGCTGTGAGCAGAGTGGTAGATGATGGAAAGCCACCTGGCGCAATGGAAGGAGACCCAGCCCCCATCCCTGGCTTCTGGGTTCTGCGGACACAGGCTACAGTGAGTTCTGTTCCCTCACCTGCACTGTGAACTCTGTGAGGAGAGGCAATGAGACTTCTCATCTGTGTATCCCCAGGAGCCTTGTCCAGGACATACTGCATGGAAAGTATTCAAATGTCTGTGGTGCCAAATTGCCACTTACTGAGATTTTATCTGGGAAGATCTCTCCAATTCTGTAAGCCTCAATTTCTTCCTGGTAAGATGAGGGTCATTGATTGAGTGACTTCTTTTCAAATTGTTTTCACATTTTTGGTTTGAGGGTTTTCTTTTTTTTCTCCTATGCACGTAACTACTAGGTTCTCCAGTAATGTGCTCCAGTCATATTCTCCAGTAATAATTAAATTACCCTTTACTGTTAGGTGGGTCTGGTTTGTTGTTTTGTGTTTTGTCCTGTTTGTTAAATTAAACCCTCCAGTGTAAGCATGATTAAACAGGATTGCATGACTATAGTTTCAGAGGAAATAAAAGCACAAAGCAAAGGAACACCTCAGGTGTCCACGAATCTGACATCCCGCATCCGACACCACGGTGCTCTCCACGCCCTCACACTATCTTCACCGACAAATAGCCCTCTGATGGATGCACTGAGGAAAAGATGAACACTCCAGACCCAACTTTGTGATTTCAAACTCAGCAACAAATTCCCTCTCCAGCAAATTAGCAACCATTATGCATCCTTAAGAGAAGCACCCATAATTCTTGGTAGCCATATCTTTGACCTGTCATGACGACTGAACATCCTTTCTCTGATGATGATTAGGTGGAAAATGCATTGTCCAGGTGGTGGTTCCTGCGTGCTGCTTAAAAAAAAAAAAAAGAAAGAAAAGGCAAAGGCAAATCACTAATCTATGGCTACTATTGTGGTCTAATCACTCGTTTCCTGGAGTAAATGCCAAGCCCACGTCCCTGTAAGTGGCAGCCACAGGGTCTTCTTGCTGCCCCTTTGCACTTGCGCAGGGCTAATTGCTTCTCATATTCTGACAAGAGTGGGAGCCTGGCAGAGCCCAGTTCTGGACTTGAAAAGTTCATGCTGCCTTTGCACTGAGGTTTCTGCTTTAATGCATTTTGCTACAAAATTAAGTACTGTGAAGTTCACCGGGTAGCACAGAGCGAAGACCCGGGCTCTCAGTCACGTAGAGGGAGATATTTGTCAGTATCAGAGAATCTCCAGAGCGGAAGACGAGGTTCTGTAGGAGCCTGGGAAGTCCATGTGGAGTCTCTCGAGGGGGTTCCTGAAAAGGGCCCGGATGCGGTGCCGCTTCCAGACCTGGAACAAAAGGGAGGGCTGCTTCATCCAAACTGCATGTTTCTTTGAGAACGCCTTCCCTCTGGCCCTGCCCTGTTTAGTGCAATGCCGCTTATGGTTGAAGCCTGTTCTCTGCTACAATGAGATCACAGAGAAGAATAAAAAAGGAGAAAAAGAAATACTCTGTCTCCCCAGGAATGATATTTAATACCCACCTATTCTAAGCAAAAAATAACATTTTTCAGTCAAGTTCTTCTTAACCATCTCTAAAGGATGAAAATTTTAAATATGTGATATAAAATGTCATATGGTTATAGTACTTCTTTTTGGCCTCTGGTGAGGAATTTGGAAAAAAAAAAAATCAGCATTCTATGGAAAAAAAAAATGCCCAAAGGACTTAGGTTACTATATAATAATGTGTCACTATAAATTATTGATTTCAAATTCATTTGTGGTATTTTAAAAATAATGGTTTATAAAGCTTATAACCCTCGTCTTAAAAAACATCTCGCTCTGAACATGCATCCTTTTGTTGGTTGTACAACTATTTCCCACTGACCCTACCTCAAGACTCCCATGCCCTTGGCCCTCTCTGCCCTCGTATGTCTATCACTCTATTAGGCCTACCTTCAAATGTTCTCTCTGCCTCCGTGTATTGCTTTTAATGGCTCCAGCCTTCATTCTTTATTTCCCCTTTTTTTAAAAAGTCTGGACCCAAAGTACATGTGTATTCTTATTTCCTATTATGCCCCAATGTAAGCTCCAAACCAACTCTCATATGGCAAGATTAGAGCCGGAAGGAACACCAGGCTCATCTGGTCTTCATCCCTCCCAAGGATACCAGTGGGGCCTGTCCATGAACTACACTTGGAGTATAAAGCAAGGTTTTAAGACCCAGCTCTGTGACTCAGCACTAATTGTCCTGGATTCTAAATGTGATAAATGGATCTTTTCTGCCTTATGCTGAAATCCAGTGCCTAATACATGTTAGGTTGGGGTCCTGACAATTATTCTTTCTTGTACCTGAAGATTAAATGTTGTTCATTAATTTCCAGTCCTTTTCCAGGGCTAATATCCTGCTTCCATCCTGCGAAACTTGTCTCAAGATCAAGAATAACACCCTCAACAATGAATCATGGAACACTATATCTAAAACTAATGATGTAATGTATGGGGATGAACATAACAATAAAAAAATTAAAAAAAAAAAAAAAAGCACAGTTGCATCTGCAAGTTAAAAAAAAAAAAAGAATAATGCCCTCAAATCCCAAATGCTGTGTTTGGGACTTTGAAACCACCTGAAAACCTCTGTCCTACGGCTGGGTGTCTCTGGGTTGCCGCTTCTCCCAGCCACACTTGCTGCCGGATTTATCAGCTTCCTGTCGTTCGTTCACCTGTCATGAGGCTCCTGACCCTAACTGCTTTTCTAAGCCTCAAGTACTGCTCATTGCAATTTCTGCCTGAGTCTTCCTGTTCACACAAGCTCCCTTGGGAATGAACTTTTAAAGGGCAAAGTACCCCAGTCATGTTCTATAATTATGAAATTCCCCTTCTCAAAGAAGTATCATTTTACTGAGTCAGGGTTTAGAATTAATGATTCTAAGCAGAGTTAAAATAGAAATTACTTCCCCCAAAGGGATAAAATTCAGAAAGATGCTGTATCTGTATTGGAGCTCCCTAATTGTGTCTAGAAGACCAGGGTTTGAATCTTATACTTTCAATTTTGTTCAAATTAAAAAAAAATTAAGATGTCTATTGATGAGCCTCCAAATTATCTGTTCATCCTCAACCTACCTCCTGGGCCCTATCCCTCTGCATGTCCCAGATGTGGTCACATGGAAGCCCAGATGGTACCCAGGCGTGTTCCTCATCTTCCCCACATATGTTAGCTGCCTGCCTTTGGTCAGTGGCCAGAGCATTCTTCTAGTCACTTGGGCTAAAAATCTGCTCATCTTTGATTCTTTTCTTCTTACCTTACCAGCCACACCACATCAGCGACCAAGTCTTGCGGCCTCTCCTTCCCCAGCTTAGCTCCAATCCACCTGTCTTTTCCATTTCTTTTGTCATTACCCAGCGGTATGAATTATTACCTCTAATCTGTACTCATATTATAATCCTCAATTGGTTCCTGGGCCTCTGTTCTCACCTTTCTACACTTTTTGTTTTACATATTACTTCCACATTCATTGTCCATCTCCAAAATGTTGTGCATCCTACAAAATAAAGACCATCTACATGACAAGGCACATACTTTTCAGGTGGTATGAAAGGCTTCCCAAATCTGTCATTCACCTGTCTTCCCAATCTAAAGCTCTGCAAGTATATTGTCCTAGAGCTTATAAAACATTCTCTCGAACATTATTTCCTTTGATAATTGCATCAGTCCTGTGAATGGAGCTAGCATCTGTGACCTTGATTTTATTATTCCATTTTACAAATGAGGAAGCAAATGTACACAATTGCATGCCAATCCAAGAGATTGCATTGCTTACTCAAAGTCATACCAGGAGTCGTAGGGCGAGCAAGCCTGCAACTCACACCCCGTTGGTTCTTCTGCCTCCCTGTGAATTTTCGTTGAAATGTCAGATCTGAAAATGCCTTGCTCTTTCTCTAGGCAGAATTAATTCCTTCTGCCCTAGGTCCCCAAAGGACTCTCTACATATATCTACTATGGCATGGATCACGTGCCAAATGATTCTTCATTTTCCTGTTAGTCAACAGTGAGATTCTTGCAGGCAGGAGCCATGCTTTTGTTCTTGTTTCGTGCTTTGTCATTTAGCGGTATCTGGCAAACAGCAACAGGAAGTGCCATGTAATGAATAATTGCATCTCGTTATTAAGTAGTTTGAGACATGTATTGATTCTAGCGAAGGGCTGCATTCTTGTGCATTTACAGAAACCACAATCATTTTCATTGTGGTGGAGAAGACTGTTTGTTTGCTCTATGGCATATATAAATGTGAATCTTACTAAACTTGAGGCCAGAATTCACTTTGGAAAATCAACTAGCCACTCTAGTTGTATAATAGAAAGTACATTTTGTATGACTAACCTCAACTTCTGCCATGAGTCAGTCACAGGGTGCAAGACCTAAGGTCATGTCTAGTTTTGAAAGAACACTGTACTCTTATGCAAACGCCTTTATTAAGAATTTGGCTATTACAGAGCATGAGCTCTTCAAATATTTAACAGAAATTAAACCGATAAGCTTATCCAACCTCTAGATAGTTCCATAAAATGATTAATCTTGAGCATATTAATATTGTATGAGTGCTAATTAACATCTTGAATATGTGTGCTGATGGCAAATATCTTTAACTGGGAATTACAATCTGAAAGCTTTTCTTTTTACAATGGGTTAATATGTTCAACCTCCTAAATTTTGAGAAGATGATAAACAGTGTGAAGCAAATGAATAAAGGATTATGTTATAAACTGTAGGTAGTGAAACAGCCCAGAACTAGTGGCAAGATGGCAAATTAGAAAAAAAAAAAAAAAAAAAAAAAAAAAAAATAAAAATATATATATATATAT